>NW_006921709.1:2157696-2177180 GCF_000298275.1 Orycteropus afer afer | reverse complement strand
TCTGGTTAGCAGGCAAGTGTCTTAGCCACTATGCTACCAGAGCTCCCCACAATAACACTAGAAGTGTTATTATTATTGTCCCTATTTTATAGAGTGGAAACTGAGGCAAAAGGCATTCTGTAACAGGTCCAGATTCATAGTAAATAGATATAAGCCTATGCAGCCTGACCCACAGAGCCTATGTTTTTAATTTCTACACTTCCCACAAACCAGTTATTGGACAGTGCATTCCAAAAATTTTATTACACAAATGTCATAAATAGTAATACTCTTCCCATATGAGTTTTGAGAAAATTGAGGGAAGAGAGACAACACTATTAATAGATGGAGAAAAAAAAAAAAATCACCGTCAACAATAAGGCTGATATCAGAGGAAATGGATTAGATGTGAAAGCCCTAGACTTAGACTCATTCTTCACTAACAGAAGGTGCTGGTCTACCTAGGCATCCCTGAAGGGCAGGTCCTCCTGAAAACTGTGGCCCCCAAGAGCAGTTAGCAAACTTTCTAGGGGAAGATGCAATGCTTCATAATCTTTCTTTGTTTATGTTTGCATTTCCCCAGACTCACTAATCAGATAAGTATCCCTGGGCAAATTTGAGTGAAAGCAGAAAGAGGCCAGGAGTGTTCACTCACTGATGACAGCTCAGTTAAAAGGAAAAATCTGGAATGGAGAGGAAATGTTCCCACTCTAACCATTTGTCCTGGTTTACGAAATTGTTAAAATGAGCACTAGCTGACTTCCTGTTGTAGTTCCTGTATCCTTCTGTCATCACATTTGTGAGTGGACCATGGCAAGGGGCTTGGGAAGCTAATCTGGAGCACAAAGCAATGAAAGCAGGCTCTGTACACACTTCACTCACAGAGCACAGAGCAAGTGGTGAGTTGGCTGTTTGTTGGCTGATAGCTGAAGTGAATGGCTCAAGAATTATGTAATATTGAGGAAGTTATTTTTGATTAAAAGCAACTGTCACTTGACACCACAAGTTCCAAGATGCTGTCTAAGGCAGTGGAGCCATCAGGAGAGGAAGTACGACACAATTCAGATGAAGCCCCTGGAATATGGCTCTGAGGCAGTTAGAAGACATCAAAAGCTCACAGAGCCTCAAATGAGATTAAACAGACCTCCCTCTGCAAAGTTTATTAAGCTGCAGCATGTCAGCAAGTATCACTGGTTGATTATTAACACCACTGAATACAAATTGAGATATCATTGAATTTTAATTTTCTTTTATAAGTCTCCTAAATGAATGTGTAGGGCACAAATTTCCATGACCAATCACGTGTCTTGCTTGTAAAAGAAAAAAAAAAATATATGTTTCAGATTTACACAGACGCATGAAATACAACTAGCTGGAAATACGGAAGAAACTCACACCAATTACTCTTGGAGTAGGATGACTGTGGGGGTTCCATTGTTAGGTGCTGTCAGGTCACTTCCAACTCATATCCACCCTGAGTACAATTCAAGATGCTACCAGAGCTTCTGAATGAAACATAGTGCAGTCCTGCGCCGTCCTCACAATCACTGTTAAGCTTGAGCCCATCATTGCGGCCACTGTGTCGATTCATCTCATTGAGAGTCTTTTCCTTCTTCCCTGACCTTCTACTTTACCAAGCATAATATCCTTCTCCAGGGAACAGGCCCTTCTAACATCCTGACCAAAGTAGGTGAGAGGAAGTCAGGCATTCTGGCTTCCAAAGAGCATTCAGCTGTACTTCTTCCAGGACAGATTTCTTCAATCTTTGGGCAACCCATGGTATTTTCAGTATTCTTTGCCAACACCACAATTCAAAAGCACCAACTCACCTTCTGTCTTCCTTACTCATTATCCAGCTTTCACATGCATATAAGGCCATTGAAAATACTATGGCTTGGGTAAGGTGCACCTTAGTCTTCAAACTGAGATCTTTGCTTCTTATCATTTTAAAGAGGTCTTTTGCAGCACATTTGCCTGCTGCAATACAATGTGTGATTTCCTGACTGCTGTTTCCATAGTAGTTGACCATCTATCTCTGGTCCCTTTTAATTCTAGTAGTCCATGATTTAGTAATGATTCACACAAAACAGATCCAAGTGAAATGAAATTCTTGACTATTTCAATCATTTCTCCATTTGTCATGATTTGCTTGTTGGTCCAGTTGGGAGGATTTTTGTTTTCTTTATGTTGAGATATAATCCATACTGCAGACTACAGTCTTTGATATTCATCAGTAAGTGCCTCAAGTCATCTTCACTTTCAGCAAGCAAGGTTGTGTCATCTGCATATCACAGGTTGTTAATGATTTTTCCTCCAATCCCGATGCCATGTTCTTCTTCATACATTCCAGCTTCTTGAATTATTTGCTCAGTATACAGATTGAATGTTGTTGTTGTTGTTGTTATGTGCCGTTGAGTCAGCCCTTACTCATAGCGACGTCTCCTTGGGTTTCCGAGGTGGTATTGCTATGGAAGTAGATTGCCCAACCTTCCTTCCGAGGAGTGGCTCGTGGGTTTGAACCTCCAGCCTTCTGGTTAGCAGTCAAGTGCCTTAGCCACTATGCTACCAGAGCTCCCACAGATTGAATAAGTATGTGAAAGTATACAACCCTAATGTACATACTTCCTGATTTTAAACCATGCAGTATCACCTTATTCATTTTGAATGACAGCCTCATGGTTTATGTACACGTTCCTCAGAGAACAGTTAAGTGTTTTGGAATTCTCATTCTTTGAAATGTTAGCCATAATTTGTTATGATCCACACAGTTGAATACCGTTGCACAGTCAATAGATCACAGATAAACATCTTTTTGGTATTCTTTGCTTTCAGCTAAGATCCATCTGATATCAGCAATGATATCCCTCATTCCACATCCTCTTCTGAATCCAGCTTGCATTTCTGGAAGTTCCTTGCCAATATACTGATGTAACAGTTTTTTAATTATCTTCAGCAAGATTTTACTTGTATGTGATATTAATGATATTGTTCAACAATTTCCACATTCTGTTGGATCACCTTTCTCTGGAATGAGCACAAATATTGACCTTTTCCAGTTGGCCAGGTAGCTATCTTCCAAATTTCTTGGCATAAATGAGTAAATACCTCTGGCATTGCATTCATTTGTTGAAATATCTCAAAGGGTATTCTGTCACTTCCTGGAGCCTAGTTTTTTTTTTTTTTTTTCCATTTCCTTCAGTGCAGCTTTGACTTCTTCCTTCAATACCATGGGTTCTTAATCATGTGCTGCCTCATGAAATAGTTGGACATCAACTAGTTCTTTCTGATACAGTAACTGTATGTATTCCTTCTGTCTTGTTTTGATGCTTTCTGCATCATTCAGTACTTTGGCCACATAATCCTTCAATACTGCAATTTGAGGCTTGAACTTCTTCTTCAGTTCTTTCAGCTTGTGAAATGCTAAGTGTATTCTTCCCTTTTGGTTTTCTAACTCCCTGTCTTTGAACATTTCATTATAATAATTTACTTTGTCTTCTCGAGCTAACTTTTGAAATCTTCCAGTAAGCTCCTTTATTTCCACATTTCTTCCATTCACTTTAGCTATTCTCCATTCAGGAACAAGTTTCAGAATCTCTTGTGACATACATTTCCATCTTTTCTTCCTTTCCTGTCTTTTTAATGACCATTTCCTTTCTTTGTGTCTGATCTTCCTGATGTCATTCCACAACTCATCTGGTCTTTTGTCATTTGTGTTCAGTGTGTCAAATCTGTACCTCAGATGGTCTCTGAATTCAGGTGGGATATAATCAAGGTTGTATTTTGGCTCTTGTGACTTATTTTACTTTTATTTAGCTTCAAATTGAATTTTCATATGAGCAATTGATGGTCTGTTCCATGGTCAGCTCCTGGTCTTGTTTTGACTGATGATATTGAGCTTCTCCATTGCCTCTTTCCATAGACATAGTTGCTCTGATTTTTGTGTATTCTCTCTGGTCTAAATGTATAGCCATTGTTTATGTTGTTGAGAAAAGGTATTTACAATGAATAGGTCACTGGTCTTGCAAAATTCTATCATTCTATCTCTGGTGCCATTTCTATCACCAAGGCCACATTTTCCAACGACCAGTGATTCTTCTTTGTTTTCAACTTTCACATTCCAATCACCTATAATCCTAAATACATCTTGATTGCATGTTTCATCAATTTCAGATTGCAGAAGTTGGTAAAAATAATCTTCAATTTCTTCACTTTGATCTTAGTGGTTGGTGTGTAGATCTGAAAAGTAGTAGCATTAACTAATCTTCTTTAAAGTGTATGGGTGTTATCCTATCACAGCATTGTACTTCAGGATAGATCTTGAAACATTCTTTTAGAAAATGAATGCACTTCCATTCCTCTTCAATTTTTCATTCCTGACATAGTAGACCATGTGATTACCTGATACAAAATAGCTACTACCAGTCCATTTCAGCTCACTAATGCCTACGGTATCGATGTTTATGTGTTCCATTTCATTTTTTACTACCTCCAGTTTTTCTAGATTCATTCTTTGCACATGATGTGTTATTATTATTAATGAGTGTTTGCAATTGTTTCTTCCCATTTTGAGTCATACCCCATCAGCAAATGAAGGTCCTAATAGCTTTACTCCATCCATGTAGTTAAAGTCAACTGTACTTTGAGGAGGCAACTCTTCCCCAGTTGTATTTTGAGTGCCTTCCAACCTGAGGGGTTCCTCTTCCGGTACTATATAAGAATATTCATGGCTATTCATAAAATTTTCCAGTAATATATCAGACAGTGTTTCACTGCTATTCATAAAATTTTCAGTAGCTAGTTTTTTTTGAGAAGTAGATGGCACCATCCTTCTTCCAAGTCTGTCTTCACCTGGGAGCTCTGCTGAAACATGTTCACCGTGGCTGACCCTGCTAGTATTTGAAATACTGGTGACATACCCTCCAGCCTTACAGCAACATGCAAGCCACTGTAATATGACAAACTGACAGACCATTGGTGGGTGAGAGTTCTAGGAGTTCTTTAAAGACAGAGAATATAAGAGCATAACACTTTTTCATCCATGCATCTATACCCACTCACCCATCCATTTATTCATTCTACAAATGTGTTATGAGCATCTACTACTTGCCAGACACTATGTACAAAGAAGAAGACATATTTTTACTCTGTAAAATATAACACCATACCATTAGTGTAATTTTTGATAGGCTAGAAGAAAACCATATTTTGTAAAACAGAGGGACAATGAAAACAAGGGAAACCTTCAGTGAGATGTATTAACACACAGATGGAAGAATGGGCTCAAACATACCAATCATCACGGTGGAACAGGAATGGGAGACATTCTGTTCTGTTATACAGGAGGCCCCCTGAGTTGCAGTGTACTCAATAACAGCTAACCACAACAACAGAAATATCTAAGCAGTAGTTTCTGGGAGTACACAGCAAATGGGTATCTAACTTTCACGGGAGCAGTACTGGAATGTTTTCTGAGAGATTATTCCATCTCTGAGCCCTAAAGTCAAGAGGAATGAATAGGAGGTAGGTTAGGTGGGGAGCAGGGAATTCTGTGCAGGGGAAGCAGGATGGGGCTGGGGTAGACTTAGGGCTCCATTTAGCAGATACTTTGGGTATTGTGGTCTGGGCAAGGCCTGATGGTGAGTGACTTTGGGCAGAAATGTCATTCGTGGTGATTCTCAGATTGTAACTAAGACTACTCTTCTCCACTCCAGGAGAAAAGAGAGTGACTCTAGAAACAAACTTCCTTCACCTTCCTTTTGCCTGCTGTGATTTGTGCATGACTACAGCTGCTCTCTGGAGCTTGAAGTTCAGTCTACCATCTTGGGTTTTCACTCACGACCTTTTGCTATAGAGTTTACAAGAAAGGTGAAAGCTAGTGATTCCCTTCCCCTGCAATGAATGGTATGTTTGATAACTACTTTGGCTGTTTTCTTTGAGTTATAGGAAGTCTCTGGGACTCTACTCATGCCCCCCTCAAAACTGAGTTAGGTACCCGTCTATCTCCTCATAGCACCTTCTCTCACTGTACATAACAGAGTATGTGATAATTAACATTGGAAAACAGCTTCTGTCTCAGTTTCTCATGAGACATAAAACAATGTGTATCCTTAACAACTGGCATGATGTTTGACAGATGCTATCACTCAATAAAGGTTCATGAATCGATGAATCCATGAGATAGCTGTTCTGATGGATTTTGAGAAAACCTGCTGTGTGTGAGGTTTCCTAGAAAAAACCCTGTTAACAGGGCAAGCTTCAAACTGATAAACCATCCAGCAAAGCAGATACCATGTTTGTCCTTGTGTGCTTTGCAGGCAACCAGGGTATCATAAAAGAGAAGAGCAAACCTAACTCATTCAGATAGGTGGGGAGGGCTGTAGGAGGAGAGGAAGACCGGCAATGGAAATAGAAGGCATCAAAATCAATTTTGCCTGTTTCCCAGTATTGCCTCCAGCCTCGGGTGGCTGTCCCTTCACCACTGTGGGGGCAGGGAAAGTCAGCCTCATGCATCACTAGTCTAGGCTTTAAAGCATTCATTAAGTGGTGAGACCAGTGATCAGTCATGGCTGACACATTCAATTAGGAGCTGTACAAATAATTCTGCTGAAGCTGCCCCTTGGTACCTTCTGCTGTTTCATTTTAAAGTGTGCAGAATCAGCTAAGGAGAATAATGATCACACTCTATATTGCTCATCTTGTATTGCAGGCTGTGATTATTAGTTGTAGGTCTACCCAGAAAGTGTCCAGGTTAAAAAGGCATAGTATGTTACTTGATTCAATATTCCTTTGTAGGAGCTGGAGATCTGAAAGCACAGCCAGATCCTCTGTTTTGAAGAGCTATTGGACAAGGCACTTAAGCCAATTAAAAGAAAAGTCAGCATTCAGAATGATAAAAATTCCTGTGCTCCAGCTTTTTAGCTAATAAGATATTTCAGCTATTATCTGATGAACAGAAAAATAGCCTCCTCACCCCAAAACTTTGAGTCATACATATACTTGTGCTGACAATTTATGCCATCAGGCAACCTCATAAGAATGTCTGAAAGCAGATGGCATTATGTTGAGTCCAGGATAAATAAGTATCATAGGATTTTTTTTTAATGACCTGCTCGACTTGATGGCAATGGGTTGCTGGTAAAGTTAAAGATGATACCATCCCTCAGATTCAATCTTGCCTAGAGCCTCACATGTACTAGAATTGATTAAGTAGGTCAAGAGATTGAAAGTCATCACATTTCATTAATATTGAGTATGACCTAGTACTTTGGTACTGCCTTGTGTTCTCTTTTAGCAACTGACTTGAAGTTAAATGAATGTTATCATCTGTATATTTCAGATTAAAACAAACAAACAAACAAACAAACAAAAAAAAACCCCTGAAATTCAGACATAAGTCACACAGTATTAGGAAAATTCTTAGCATATGAAAATCAGAGTTCTCATCTAAGTTTTGATACAGAGTAATTCCATGGGTATGAGCACTGTTCTTTACTTTCTTGGGCCACAGTTTCTATGCAAGGAAATACGAATCGAAAATGAAAAACTCAAATCCTTCTAAGTTCACTGATTCAAGAAGAATTCTGCATCACAGAGTTAGTCAGCAGAAGACCCCAGGTTGGTCTCCATAATTGCCTTCTAATTTAGTTTCCAATACTACATGACTTTTCTAGTAGCAATGACTTCATTTGTTCACCCAATGCATATTTGTTTGATAAATCTGATAGACTCTGGCTGTGGGTACAAAGATGAATGAGATATAGACCGTCCCCTTAGAGAGATCACAATCTACCATGTGCTTGTGCTGGTTTGGAATTTGTAAAATGGAAACCCCTCATAATTTGCTGTAACATAAATGAAACTTATGCTCCAAAATGTAAGATTAAAAAAAAAAAAAATCTTGTATTATTTCTGGGAAAGATTTCATAACCAGATCCAGGAACTTATTTATTTAAATCATTATCTTCAAGTCTTTGGAGGTCTCTGGGTGGCACAAATAGTTTGAGCTCAACTACTAATGTAAAGGCTGGGAATTTGAACCCATCTAGTGATGCCATCCACACTCATCTGTCAGTTTGTTGTACAGTGGTGGGTTGTGCTATGCCACTGGTATTTCAAATGCCACAGGGTCACCCATAGTAGACAGGTTTCAGCAGGGCTCCCAGACTAAGACAGACTCAGAAGAAGGAAGGGGCCATCTGCTTCTCAAAGAATTGGCCAGTGAGAACCTCATGAAGAGCAGTGAAACATTGTCTGATCTAGTACTGAAAAACTTTATGAATAATCCTGAAATGTCCAATATAATGCCAGATAATGAGCCCCTCACCTCAGAAGGCACTCAGAATATGACTGGGGAAGAGCTGAGTAGAGTCAACTTTAAGGATGCGGATGAAGCAAGCTTTCAGGACCTCCATTTGCTGATGTGATATGACTCAGAATGAGAGGAAACCGGGGCAAGCATCCATTAATAATCAGAATATGGAACGTACAAAGCATGAGTCTAGGAAAATTGGACTTTGTCAAAAATGAAATGGAATGCATAAAGATCGATATCCGAGGCATTAGTGAGCTGAACTGGACTTGTTTTGGCTGTTTTGATTCAGACAATCATATGATCTACTAATCTGGGAATGACAAATTGAAGAGGAATGGTATGGTATTCATTGTTACAAAGAGTGTTTCAAAATCTGTCCTGAAGTACAGTGCTGTCAGTGATAGGATAATATCCATATTCCTACAAGGAAGATCAGTTAATACCATTATTATTCAAATTTATGCACCAACTACCAAAGCCAAAGACAAGGAAATTGAAAATTCTTACCAAGTTCTGCAATCTGATATTGACCAAACATGCAATCAAGATATGTTGATGATTATTGGTGATTGGAATGTAAAAATTGGAAACAACAAAGAATCACTAGTAGTTGGAAAATACGGCGTGATAGAAATGACACTGGAGATCACATGATAAAATTATGTAAGAACAATGATTTATTCATTGCAAATACCTTTCTTTCAACAACATAAATGGCGGCAATACATATGGACTTCTTCAGATGGAATACAGAGGAATCAGATCGACTACATCTGTGGAAAAAGGCGATAGTGAAGTTCAATATCTTCAGCCAAAGCAAGGCCTGGAGCTGATTGTGGAACAGACCATCAACTGCTCTTATGCAAATTCAAGTTGAAGGAGAAGACAATTAAAACAATCCACAAGAAGCAAAAAAAGACTTTGATTATATGTCTCCTGAATTTAGAGATCATCTAAGGAAATAGACTTGAGGCATTGAACACCAATGACTGAAAACCAGATGAATTGTGGGATGAGATCAAAAACATCATCCATGAAGAAAGCAAAAGGTCATTGAAAAGACAGGAAGGAAGAAAAAACCAAAATGGATGTCAGAAAATCCTCTGAAACTTCCTCTTGAATGGACAGTAGCTCAAGCAAATGGAAGAAATGACAAGATAAAAGATCTGAACAGAAGATTTCAAAGAGCAGCTCAAGAAGACAGAGTCAACTATTATTATAAAATGTGCAAAGACCTTGAGTCAGAAAACCAAAAGGGAAGAACACAATCATCATTTCTTAATCTGAAAGAACAGAAGAAAAAATTCAAGCCTTGAGTTGCAATATTGAATGATTCTATGGGCAAAATATTGAATGATGCAGGAAATATCAAAAGAAGATGAAAAGAATAAACAGAGTCACTGTACCAAAAAGAATTGGTCAATATTTATCCATTTCAGGACTGGCATATCATCAAGAACCTATGGTATCGAAGGAAGAGGTCGAAGCTATACTGAAGGAGTTGGCGAAAAACAAGGCTTCGGGAATTGATGGGATACCCATTGAAATGTGTCAACAAATGGATGCTGTGCTGGAAGTACTTACTCGTCTGTGCCAAGAAATTTGGAAGACAGCTACCTGGCCAAATGACTAGAAGAGACCCATATTTGTACTCATTCCAAAGAAAAGTGATCCCACAGAATGTGAAAATTATCGAACAATATTGTTAATATCACATGCAAATAAAATTCTACTGAAGATAATTAAAAACTGTTGCAGCAGTATATTGACAGAGAACTTCCAGAAATGTAAGCTGAATTCAGAAGAGATCATGGAATGAGGGATATCATTGCTAATGTAAGATGGATCTTAGCTGAAAGCAAAAATTACCAGAAAGATGTTTACTTGTGTTTTATTGACTATGCAAAGGCATTCAACTATGTGGATCATAAAAAAAAAAAAAATGCTTAAAATTGAGAAGAAAGTGTATTCCAGAACATTTATTTGGGTTCATGAGGAACATTTACATAGACCAGGAGGCTGTTGTTCAAACAGAACAAGGGGATGGATACTGCATGGTTTAAAATCAGGAAGAGAGTGTGTCAGGGTTGTATCCTTTCACCATATTTATTCAATTTGTATGCTGAGCAAATAATCTGAGAAGCTGGACTATATGAAAAAGAATGTAGCATCAGGATTGGAGGAAGAGTCATTAACAACCTGCAATATGCAGATGACACAACCTTGCTTGCTGAAAGTGAAGATGACTTGAAGCACTTACTGATGAAGAGTAAAGACTACAGTCTACAGTATGGATTATACCTCTATATAAAGAAAACTATAATCTTCACAACTGGACGAATAAGCAATATTATGATACATGGAAAGAAGATTGAAGTTGTCAAAGATTTCATATTACTTGGCTCCACGATCGACACCAATGGAAGCAGCAGTGAAGAAATATGACAATATATTGCACTGGGCAAATCTGCTGAAATGACCTCTTTAAATTGCTCAATAGGAAAGATGTCTCTTTGAAGACTAAGGTGTACCTAACCCAAGTCATGGTGTTTTCAATCACCTCATATGCCTGTGAAAGCTGGACAATGCATAAGGAAGACTGAAGAAGAGTTGATGCTTTTGAGTTGTGGTGTTGGCAAAGAATGCAGAAACTACCATGGACTTCCAGGAAAACTAACAGGTCTGTCCTGGAAGTGCAGCTGGAATGCTCCTTGGAAGTGAGAATAGCCAGACTTTGTCTCACCTACTTTGATCATGTTGTCAGAAGGGCCCATTCCCTAGAGAAGGATATGATGCTTGTAAAGCAGAGGGTCAGCAAAAATGGGGAGGGACCTGTACAAGATGGATTGATACATTGGCTGCAACAATGGGCTCAGGTACAGCAAGGATTGTGAGGTTGGTGCAGAGCACTGGGCAGTATTTTGTTCTGTTGTGCATAGGGTCAGTATGAGTCCGAGCTGACTTGATGGCACCTAACAATAAAAACAACAGTGATGCCATGGAAGAAAGGTCTGGTGATCTGCCTTTGTAAAGATTACAACCAAGAAAACTATATGAAGCAGTTCTACTCTGTGACACATAGGGTTGCTATGAGTTGGAATTGACAGGAATGAATTTTTGGTTTTGTTTTTTGTTTTGGAAAACTCTTTGTGGAATGTTCTAAAGACTAAGTGAATTATAATCTGTTCATATTCACCAATGCAAAATGGATGCATTAAAATGCAAAAATGTTTATATACAAAATTTTGATTCACCACTTGTCTGTCAGTTTGTTGTACTGTGGTGGCTTGCGTGTTGCTGTGATGCTGGAAGCTATGCCACCAGTATTTCAAGAACCAGTGGAGTCACCCATGGTGGACAGGTTTCAATGGAGCTTCCAGAGTAAGACAGATTAGGAAGAAGAAGGCTAGGTCCACTTCTGAAAAAATCGGCAACTGAAAACCTTATGAATAGCAGGGAAACATTACTTGATATAGTGCTGGAAGATGAGTCCCTCTGCCTGGAAGGTGCTCAAAATATGACTGGGGAAGTGCTGCCTCCTAAAGTGAGTTTACCTTAATGACATGAATGTAGTAAACCTTTTGACACCTTCAGTTGCTGATTTGGCATGACTCAACATGTGCAAACATCCATTAATAATCGTAATGTGGAATGTACAGATATGAATCTAAGAAATTTGGAAGTGGTCAAAAAAGAAATGGTATGCATAAAGATGGTTCCTTGAGTATATTCCAGTTTTAGAAGAGACTCTGAAACTTGCTCTAGAATGGAGAGTAGTTAAAGCGAATGGAATTAATGATGAAATAAAAGAGCTGAACAGAAGATTTCAAAAGGCAGCTCAAGAAGACAAAGTAAAGTACTAAAATGTACAGAGACTTGGAGTTAGAAAATCAGAGGGGAAGAACAAACTAGGCATTTCTCAAGTTGAAAGAACTGAAGAAAAAATTCAAGCCTCGAGTTGCAATATTGAAGGATTCTATGGGCTACAGGAGTTCTAGTGGCATAGTGCCTAAGGCATTTGACTGCTAACCAGAAATCCGGGGATTCAAACCCACCAGCCACTCCTTGGAAGGAAGATTGGACAATCTACTTCTTTAGTGATGCTGCCTTGGAAACCCAGAGAGGGGTCGCTATGAGTCAAGTCTGACTCAATGGCAGTGAGTGAATTTTTTCTATGGGGTAAATATTGAGTGATGCAGGAAACATCAAAAGAAGATGGAAGGAATATACAGATTTCCCATAACAAAAGAATTGGTCATAGTCCAACTGTTTCAGGAGGTAACATATGACCAAGAACCAGTGGTATTGAAGGAAGACGTCCAAGCTGCACTGAAGGAATTGGTGAAAAACAAGGCTCCAGCAATTGATGGGTACCCATTGAGATGTTTCAGAAAACAGAAGCAGCACTGGAGGTGCTTACTTGTTTATGCAAAGAAATTTGGAAGACAGCTACCTGGCCAAATGACTGGAAGAGATTGATATTTGTGCCCATTCCAAAGAAAGGTGATCCAACAACTGTTGGATCAGTATATTGACAGGGAACTTCCAGAAAAGCAAGCTGGATTCAGAAGAGAATGTGGAATGAGAGATATCATTGCTGATGCCAGGTGGATCTTAGCTGAAAGCTAAGAACACCCGGAAGATGTTCCCCTTTGTTTTATTGACTATGCAATGGCATGTGACTGTGTGAAGCACTGGAAGTGCTCAGTCATTTATGCCAGCAAATTTGGAAGACAGCTACCTGGCCAACCAACTGGAAGAGATCTATATTTGTTCCCATTTCAAAGAAAGGTGATTCCACAGAATGTGGAAATTATCAAACAATAATGTTAATATCACACGCAAGTAAAATTTTGCTGAAGATAATTCAAAAACTGTTGTAGCAGTATATTGACAGAGAACTTTCAGAAATGCAAGCCAGATTCAGAGGAGGACATGGAATGAGGAATATCATTGCTGATGTCGAATGAATCTTGTCTGAAGGTGAAGAATGCCAGAAAGATGTTTAAACCCTGCTCATTACCTTTAAGTTGATCCCAGTCCATAATCACACTCTAAGACAGAATAGAACTACTCCACAGGATTTCTAAGGATGTAAATCTTTATGGAAACTGACTGCTTCACCTTTCTCCCATGAAGCAGCTGGAGGGTTTGAACTGTGGACCTTTTGCTTAAAAGGCAAATGCCTTAGCTGCTGTGCCACTAGACCTCCTTAGAAAGGTGTTTACCTGTGTTTCATTGACTATGGAAAGGCCTTTGACTGTGTGGATCATAACAAATTATGTAAAACCTTGTGAAGAATGAGAATTCCAGAACATTTAATTGTACTCATGAGGAACCTGTACATAGACCAAGAAGCTGTCATTCAAATAGAACAAGGGGATATTACATGGTTTAAAATTAGGAAAAGTATGTGTCAGCATTGCATCCTCTCACCATACTTATTCAATCTGAATACTGAGCAAATAATCTGAGAAGCTGGACTATCTGTAGAAGAACATGACATCAGGATTAGAGAAAAACTCATTAACAATGCGTGATGTGCAGATGATACAACCTTGCTTGCTGAAAATGAAGATGACTTGAAACACTTAATGATGAAGATCAAAGACTACAGTCTTCAGTATGGATTATACCTCAATATAAAGAAAACAAAAATCCTCACACTGTATCAATAAGCAATATTATGATAAATGGAAAAAAACATTGAAGTTCTCACGGTTTCATTTCACTTGGATCCACAATCAGTGCCTATGGAAGCAGCAGTCAAGAAATCAAACAATATATTGTGGTAGGCAAATCTGCTGCAAAAGACTCCTTTAATGTGTTGGAAAGCAATGATGTCTCTTTGAAAATTAAGGTGTGCCTAACCCAATCCCTGGTATTTTCAAAAGAAAAGATTGAAGTTCTTAAAGATTTCATATTACTTGATTCCACAATCACATCAACAGAAGCAGCAGTCAGGACATCAGATGACATATTGCACTGGGCAAATCTGCTGCAAAAGATCTCTTTCAAGTGCTGAAGAGCAAAGATGTCTCCTTGAAGACTAAGTTGTGCCCAACCCAAGCCATGGTATTTTCAATCACCTCATATGCATGTGAGAGCTGGACAATGAACAAGGAAGACTGTAGAAGAGCTGATGCTTTTGAGTTGTGGTGCTGGTGAAGAGTATTCAAAGTACCATGGACTGCCAAAAGAATGAACAAATCTGTCCTGGAAGAAGTGCAGCTGGAATGCTCCTTGGAAGTGACAATGGCCACACTTCATCTGACCTACTTTTGGTCATATTGTCAAAAGGGACCATTCCCTGGAGAAAGATATCATTCTTGGTAAAGTGGAGGGTTAACGAAAAAGGGGAAGGCCCTCAGTGAGATGGATTGGCACAGTGGCTCCAATGATGGTGTCAGGTATACCAGGTATTATGAGGCTGGCACAGGACCGGGCAGTGTTTTGTTCTCTTATACATCGTGTCACTATGAGTCGGAGCTGACTCAACGGCACCTAACAACAACAACAACAACAACATATGCATGTGAAAGCTGGACAATGGATATGGAAGACAGAAGATGAGTTGATGCCTTTGAATTGTGGTGTTGGCGAAGAATACTGAAAATACCATGAACTGCCAGAAGAACAAACAAATCTATCCTGAAAGAAGTGCAGCCAGAATGCTCCTTAGGAGTGAGATTGGCCAGACTTCATCTCACCTACTTTGGTCATGTGGTCTGAAGGGCCCAGTCCCTGGAGAAGAATATCATGGTTGGTACAATGGAAGGTCAGAGAAAAGGGGATAACCCTCAATGAGATGGGTTGACACAGTGGCTGCAATGCTGCACACAAGCATAGTGAGGATTTTGAGGATGGTGCAGGATAGGGTAGTGTTTTGTTCTGTTGTCACTGAGTTGGAATGAATGGCACCTACCTACAGCAACAACAATAACATATGCATATGAGAGTTGACAGTGGATAAGGAAGATCACAGAAGAAATGATGCATCTGAATTGTGGTATTGGCAGAGTATTGAATATACTAGGGAGTGCTAGCAGTGAAAAAATATGTCTTGGAGGAAGTACAGCTGAATTCTCCTTAGAAGCAAGAATGGACAGTCTTCATCTCTTGTACTCGGTCTTGTTGTCAGAAGGGGCCAATCCCCAGAGAAGGATATTTTGCTTGGTAAAGTAAAGAATCAATGAAAAAAGGGAAGACCCTCATTAAGATGGATTTACACAGTGGCTTCAACAATGGGCTCAAGTGTGGCAACAGTTTTGAGGATGGTACAGGATCGTACAGTGTTTCTTTCTGTTGTGCGTGGACTCACTGTGAGTTGGAACCGACTCAATGGTGCCTGATAATAACATCATGTTTTGATAAAAGTAGGCTAATTTCTAAAAGAAAAAAAAAACTAAACTAAACTTTAGAGTTACTACAATAAAGTCAGTTTCCAAATCACAGAAAGCCCAACTCTGGTTGTGCTGGTTGGAACTTTCTCCTGAGCAGGACTCAGTAATAACTCAAGCATCCAGGGCCCTGCCCTCTGAGGGTTGTGTCATCTATAGCTTCAAGATTTCTTTGGCATTATTGGGAAAATGATCTTCCTTTTACGGCTTAGTCACTTGGCCATAAACCAAACATCACTCCCCTTCACAGTCCTTGGACAAGAAGTAGACATTCTCATATTTCCACCCCACTGAAAAGGGAGCCAGGAAAGTCCAGGCTGGGTGGGTACTTTACAGAATGTCTTAGTTATTCAAGCATATTCCTACGAGAATTAGCTGCTGTCTAAGTTTCTCAAGTGCCCTATTGGAAACCTGGTCTGCTAAGAACCTCTGAGACTCTCTATAGTCCAAAGAGTTAATACTCAAAAGGGGGCATGCTCCAGGACATTGTTCTAAAGCTCAGCGTAGCATCCCTGTTGATTGGTTAATACCCGTTCAGTATTGTTGTTAGTTGACATCAGTCAGTTCGGACTCATGGAGACATTTTGTATGACAGAATGAAATATTACCTCATCCTGTGCCATCTTCATGAGTGTTGGGATGTTTGAGTTCATTGTTCTAACTATGTGTCAGTCCATCTAACTGAGGGTTGCCCTTATTTTCACTGATCCTCTCTTTTACCAAGGATGACATAGTATTCTAGCATTTGGTTTCTCCTGGTGACTTGACCAAAGTAAGCAAGCCAAAGTCTTACTATCTTCACTTCTAAGGATCATTCTTGTTATATTTCTTCTAAGACTGATTTAGTCATTCTTTTGGCAACTCAGGGTATATTCATTATTCTTGTCCAACACCACAGTACAAATGCATCAGTTCTTCGGTCTTCCTTTTTCATTATCTAACTTTAACAGGCATATAAGATAATAAAAAAGACCATGGCTTAGTTGCTAAATATTGCATATCATGACCTCTATTTTCAATATCCTTTTCCTTATGGGAGCTCCTTTAGACTTGATAATTGGTACCTTCCTGGAATTTACCACCTTCCCTTGCCAAGATACTGACATACTTTCCTCAAACCCTCATTTACCAGCTGTGGTCTGTTCCTACCCTCTCCTTGTTCATCCCCCTCCTGAATTCTGTAGCCATCCAGAAGAGGAGTTTGCCATTCCCTCCAAGGTACAAAAGTTCTTAATTTCCCTTGGCTTCTGGTTTTCTCAGCTATCAGCTCTACTAAGCCAAACACAACAACCTCCTGAGCTCTCCACATTTACTATCTCCCTCTCAGCCTCCCTTCAACAAAGAGATATTACCAACCCCACCTCATCAACATCTGCCTAGCCAATTGCTTTCACTGGGAGCTCTGAACTCTATTAGCAGCAGTAATGAACACATCTCTGCTAATGTTTTAATGGTCTGCCCATCCCAGACAGCACATTTTCCTGACAACTGGAGTCTGTTGGAGATAACGCCTTAGCTCAAAAAAGCATCCTCTTTGTTGTTCCCTTATGCATTATAGCAGCCTCCAACTACACTATTCTTCACCTGTCTGTGCTGGCCCCGATTCAGTCATTCTTTTCTGCTTCCTTCCTGTCTGCCTTCCTGCATTCCTGGCTGCCTGCCTTTCTGTTTGTAATTTAGAATTTATATAAAAAGAATTTTTCATCATCTCTCCATTATAACCTGAAAAAAAAAAAAAAATGCATGATGTTGTTCTTGGAACCCTGTTTACATAGATTTAAAAACTTGACTCATTTACCTAGGACATTTTAAATAATCCAATATTAATACTGACTTTCCATCAATTCACATTATCTTAAATGTGACATGGGGATTTCTGTATTATTTCTCGTTCAGATTTAAGATGCAGTATATAGCTTGTGTTAGTAATTTAGAAAAAAAGGATGATTGTTGCTAAATTCTTAGTAATATCAGGTAAGAGAGTGGACAGCAGAATCAAGGAAGAGAGGAAATCAAAGAAATAAAGTGAGAGAGCTAAGGAGAGAGGGACAGGGAGATGAGGCTGGGGTAGCCAGAGAACAGAGTAGCAGTCAAGAAAGATTAAAAGAACCAAATGTAAAATTCTGGTGTTTGAATGGACAATTAAGAATAATGAAGGAGGGATTTAGCAAGTAATATAGTACCTCTGGGTGAGTAAGGAGAACCCCTGAGAGTTACTAATACATATGCTAATTGGCATATGTATGTTAAACGCTAATTATCAACTCAGTATTCACATATAATGAAGTCTTTTTATACCTCGGTTTATCAGCTTCCATAATTATATTTGTAAATTATAACAGAGAAGCTAGTCCTGGAAAAATAAATATGGTCACATTTGTTAAGCTTCTCTTTATTATCGTCTCCAAGTTTCTGGTAGCCATGTTGCTACAGATGGTTGAGAATAAGCATTAACAACCATGATTCCCCTAAGAATTAGTGAGAATTGGCTGGGAATCCCTGAGAATCATTTTGAAAATAACTTCCACAACAATTTTGTAGATTCTGGTTTGAAAAAGACTAAATTCCAAGACAAAGAAAATAGGGAATTCAGAATTGAAATGCAGAACAGCCTTAAATATTTGGATTAAGCAGGGTCATTTAACACCCAAAGAGATCACTTTCTCAGAGTTGAGACTGAATTGACTATCTAGTTCCATAGGAGCTGGTATTGCCTTTGCTTTGTAGCTTGAGTTTTGTTTTGTTTTTCCCATTTATCATGTAAACTGCAGGATCAGCAATAGTTATGACACAGAAATGCTGGTGTTTGATAGCTATGGCCAAAGTACTATTGTTGTTGTTGTTGTTATGTGCTGTCAAGTCGGACCCGACTCATAGTGAGCCCTCCTTGGGTTTCTGAGGCAGTATCACTATGGAAGTAGACTGCCTCATCTTCCTTGAACCACCAGCCACCTGGTTAGCAGTCAAGTGCCTTAGGCACTAAGCTACCAGAGCTTCCAAAGTGTTATTGACTCCTCATTTAATCATGACTGTTTTCTTACACTATTAAAGGAGGTAACATAAGAAAATATTGGTGATTCTTTAGAGCAGTAAACTTCAAAGTAGCAAGTGACGTAATTTGTATGTATAAGCTTAAAATAAATAAAATGATTCATTATTAAACCGTAAAATTCAAATCGAGTTTACTTATCCAATTATTCATCCATTCCCTGTCATTTGTTTAACACTTATTTTGTGTCAAGCACCATGCTACGTTCTGGGGAAGATATACACAAGCCCTATATTCACAGCTTACAGTCTATTTGGAATAGTACCTCTAAGGGTGATATGATGCATGCTGTGTAAGCTTATAACATGGGGTCCTGCATAGTCTGGGGCAGGAGTCATCCAGGAAGGCATTTGAGGGAAAGGCTGTTGAAGCTGAGCCTGAAAAAATAGATACAATATTCATCAATGATGTTTTATGCTTGGGTAGCATTTTATTCTAATATGTTTTTTAGCTTCCAATATTACTTGGGGATATTTTGATAATACGTGTTATCCTAATCAGAAAAATAAAATGTAATACGGTTATTTTTTCTCCTTAGGTTTTAAAGCTGTATATTATTTAGTGGTGAACATAAAAGATAAATGGACACTTTCTGATTCTAACTATTCGTTTATGTTGTTTTCTTTGAAACTATAATTAAAGTTTGTTTATTTATTTAGTTATTTATTTATTTATTAGGATTTGGGTGAAGATTTACAGAGTAAATTCACTTTTCATACAGCAGTTCACATATGCTTTGTCTCAT
>NW_006921709.1:2145334-2149589 GCF_000298275.1 Orycteropus afer afer | reverse complement strand
AACCACCAGCCTTCTGGTTAGCAGTCAAGTGCCTTAGACACTATGCTATCAGAGCTCTCTTTATTTATTTATTTAAGGAAGAGAAAGTGATTTTTTCTCAGAAAACTTTATAAGTTGTATAAACTGTGTATACCTTTTCTCTATTTTCTTTTAGAAAGATGAAATCATTATTACATGAAATATAGGAGTGGAAGTATTGTTATATTTACATTTAGAGCATGGCCCAGAGGTTGCCATCATTCCACTGGGAAATAACAGGATAAATATTGTTAATTATATTAATTATGCATTGCAAGTTATATTTTCAAACCCTGGAACAATGTATGTGTGTGTGTGTATACCAAACACCAAACCAGTTGCTGTCAAATTGATTCCGACTCATGGTGACCCCATGTGTGTAGATTTAAACTGCACTCCATAGGGCTTTCAAGGCTGTGACCTTTCGGAAGCAATTTCAGGCCCCACTTCTGAGAAGCCTCTGGGTAGGTTCAACTGCCAAACTTTCAGTTAGTAGTTCAGTGCTTAACCATTTGTGATACCTAGGGGTATCTCTCTTTCTCTATATATCCCAATGTACCATATACATAATAAAGCTAACTGGTTTGAGATAAGAAAAATAGTTAAGTTTTTCCTTGATAAAGAAAAGAAATATGGCCACAAAAAGCAAAGAGAAAAGATGAGATACATTCACTGATGGCAATTTGTATAAACTTTTGAATATTAATCATCTAAGTCAGATAAAAAAAAAGTTAAATTTTTAAATGAAGATAACTTTTAATAAATGCATAGACGTCAGCAAATTAAGTGGTATTTTAGTTTAAAATTGTTATAATAAAGTATCATTAATCATTGTACTATGGCCAAAATATAGTTCCTAGTATTTTATCAATTTCATAAATAGATAAATTAAGTTAGAAATATTTTAACTGATTACTCTGTTTGCACAGAAAATTAGAGGATGAGATGAGAATGAAATACAATAACTAATGAGATTAAAAATATTAACTTTTTCCTGAACATGAATGCACATAATTTTTCTCTTTGTATATTAAATTATGTATTCTTTTAAAACTATGGAAATCAAGTTTTTGTTACTTTTCTTTTATAATTCTTTCTTAGCTATTTTCTAAGTTATTCTTCTATGTAAACTTTGGCTTAAAAGAGCTTTGTAAGTTTTACAATTATTATGTATGATTGTTATACAAATTTCAAGAAATATGTAAATATTCAAAGAACGTAATATTATCAGAAATCATATGCTCTCCTTGTTAGAGGATGATTGTTGTTCTTATTCTAAGCACTCCTTATAGACTTCTTCATTAACATTCATGGACTTCTAGAAATAGATATAAAATTTTATCAGCCTATTTAAATCTACCTGTTTGCTTAACAACATTTCATTTTTGTTAAAGCTTTGTTGTTGTTGTTGTTACCTGCCATTGAGGCAATTTCAACTCAGGGCAACCACATGTGTGCAGAGGAAAACTGCTCCATAGGGTTTTCAAACTGTAATTAAAGTATATTTAAAAGTATTATCTAAACAACCTTTCAGAAGCAAATTGCCAGGCCTGTCTTCCAAAACCCTGTCTCTGAGAAGTGGGTTCAAACCATTTCTAAAGCAACAGCAATTTATAAATTAAAAGTAAAGTTCCAACTTACTCTAACAATGAAAAGCTTAAAATATTAAAATAAACTTGCTAATAAATAAGACCTGTTTCTGAGAAGTGGGTTCGAACCACCAACCTTTTAGCTATTAGTTGAGTGTTTAACCATTTACACCACCCAACCCAGGGACCTTCTATTATTTTTTATATTAAGGATTTTTTATGTAATTAAAGATTTTAATTCTTGCCATTTGTATTGTTGATACTTTTTTTACAATCTTTTCTTTACCAATCAATTTTCTATAACCAGAGATTTTTATGTTTTTTAAGGAAGTCCTATACTTCCAGGATTTTAAATATATTTATCCATGTTTTCTTCAAGTAATTTTTTATTTTGCTTTTTACATTTAAATCTTTGATTCTTGTGGAAGCTGTTTTGGGAAAAGGATATATGAATCCAGGGTTTTCTTGTTTTTTTTTCCCAATCCCATTGGCATTGTCCAGTTCCATTGGTTGAACAATCATCTCTCCACTATTACTTTGGAATGCCATCTTTATTTTTGTTACATATTTGTATAAATTTCTGCATACTTCTTTCATTGATCTGTCTGTCCAGCTATCTGCTAGTGCCTTGGTTTTAGTTATTCTAGTTTTAGAATGTGTTTCAGTAACTGGTAGGATACTTTCTCTCACCATATTGTTTATTTTCAGAAATTTCCTCTCCTATGCTTCCATATATTCTTTATAAAATTTTTGACAACTTCCAAAATAAAATTTTATTGGGATTTAATTTAAACTAAATCAAATTTCTTAAGAATTTTTGTTTTAAATAATGATTTATTCACAATATTGAGTTCTCATAACAAAGGAAAAAGTGTATTTCTACATTTATTCAGTTCCTATATTGCATTTTTTGGTAGAATCATACCATATTCTACATATGAGACCTACATTTTTTTTAGCAGATTTATTCCTAGATATTTTAAGCTTTTCATTGTTAGAGTAAGTTGAGCTTTACTTTTAATTTCTAAATTGTTGTTGCTTTAGAAAAGCTGTTAGTTTTTATAAAAGTTTTTTTTTTAACCTTTGTTATTTAAAAGTGATAGAGATGATGCTTTATTATAAGTCTGGAACAAATATATTGCAGATAATTACTGATGCATTAATTATAAGTGTTTTTAATGTATTCATAAAATGAAATGTATAAAACTAAAAATGTATAAAAAAAGAGCAATGCAATTTCTTTATGTAATCTTAGTTTTATAATGTATGAAATGATAAAACACTGATATGAAAGAGGAATATTAGATATATTTAGAATTTTAACTGTGGCTCTGATGATTAAAGATGATTAAAGAACGAATGAGAGTTAGAAAGGAAGACTATGAGACTTCATGTTTGGGTGCCACATACATGATAGTGTCAATTGGATGAGATAAATATTATAGGAGGTAATTGGGTTTTGCTTGGGTCAAGTTAACTGGTGGTAGGTGATAAAATACAGGTAAAACATTCAGTTGGTGATGCCTCGTGAAGCAATTTGGAGAGATGGAAAGTGGTGAGAGAGATTAAGACGTCATTGGCTTTTACATAGTAGATAAAGTCATGAGAAGATAAGTTTTATTCTAATTGAAAAGAAAAATGTCAGTTTTGTGCATACTCAGTAAGTTCCACACTCTGCCAATTACATATAATCTACTTTGGATGCCCATTATTCTTATCATAATGGCAGACTGAAAAATGACAAAGCATTTTAGATTAAATAACATTGGAAATACAACCCAAAACTAAAAATTTATGTTTAAAATGTTTTCTGCATTTGCTTTTCACTGGTCATCATTTTTCTGACCTGATTCCTCCTTTTTTTTTTTTTTTTGTTTGTTGTTATTATTGTCAGATGATCTGGCTCGGTGTAAGCATTTGATTTTAAAGCTTAGAGCAATGTAAGGTTTACGAAAGCATTCTTAGATCCACCACTATGTGTCACGTAGGTAGTGAAGTATTGCTTGGAGAGTGTAATTTGCCCAAAAGAAATAATTTTTAAAAGCAGATAATAAAAGGGCTTTTCATGGCCAAAGATTGATGAATTTCCTGGATGTTCAGCAAGCTGAGGTATATTTTAAACTTAGAAATAAGAAATATTTTCAAAACAATCTTATTCTACAAAATTCAAACTCCCCTTTCCAGATAGGTTTTACGACAGGGTATATATCTGATTTTGTAAGTTTATAGTCATGAATTAATTTTTTAAGTCACAGGTATGCACAATTTCTACTGCAGAGAGGACACTTATACAATTAAATGATGTTAATTTTCCAAATTTCAAATGAAATCTTCAAACCTAGATAAGGACGTTTTAGGAAATTCCTGTTGCCATGTAAACCCATTAAAAGAAAACTGCATGAAGCAGGTAGCAATTAAGTCACTTCATATATTTCATAGTAATGATGCATTAGATTTGTTCATTTATTTTATTATAATTTTTTATTTGACAAATGTTTACTGAGTGCTTATTGTGTTCTAGGAACTCTCCCAAATGGTGGGGATATAAAGCAGAACTTATAAAAGAGAACTTATATTCTTATGGATGAGACAAATGATAAACAAGTCATTAAGTCATTATATATGTGTGTGTGTGTATGTATATACAC
>NW_006921709.1:2140169-2144054 GCF_000298275.1 Orycteropus afer afer | reverse complement strand
GTCTTTGGCAGACACATTTATATTGAAATGAATGGAAACCAAAAATGGGGCAAGAATGGTAGGAAGAGCAAGTAAGAGTTATGTCTTTTGACAAAGTAGAAATAACTAACTGAAGAAGTGAAAAAGAGGGGAGAGAAAGAAAAGTAAAATAAGCTCTTTGGTTGCCACATAGGTAATAGGAGGCAAAGGATGTGATTTAAGGCTGATAAACTAAATAGTAGATGGTTAAGTAAGGAAAAGGAGAAGTAAGAGGTTGTGCTAGTTAAATTTGTATGTCAACTTGTCTTGGCCTAGTTGAGTGCCTGGGCAGCTGGTGGTAGTTATTCCCCATGAAGAGACTGGCAATCAGTTCCGTAGTGGGCTTTACCACAAGCAGCTGAGTAGCTGCCTGTATATAAGCAGGTCTGCTTCCTGTATGTAAGGAGAAGCCTGGGGATAGTCTCTAGTTTATGGCACACTTGAACCCTACATGTAGCTGTGTCATTGTTCAGCAGCTTGCCATGTTCGGCTGACCTTGGGACTTTCAATGGACTTAAGTTAATGGCCTGCTGTGTGGTTTGGTCACATCGGGACTGTGCCTTTTTACTTACCAACCTTGGGCTTTTCAGCCTCAGCAGCCAGCAGCTGTCTGAGTAGAGAAAGCCTCTAGCTCCAATGCGCCAGGAGCAGGAGGCAGAGCTGAACCCCAAGGTTGAGGGGCTTTCACCCAGCCCCTAGAGACTGGAACTTCGAACTTGGACTTAAAGCCTCCAAACTGTTAGAGAATAACTCCTGTTTGTTAAGGCCATCCCATTTGTGGTATATTCTTTTCAGAGCAGCACTAGGTAACCAGAACAGAGGTATAGTAAGAAGTATAAAACAAACCAAACACATTGCTGTCGAGTCAAATTTGGCTCATAGTGACCCCTCCTTGGGTTTCCAAGGAAGCATCACTATAGAAGTAGACTACCCAACCTTCCTTCTGAGGAGTGACTGGTGGATTTGAACCACAGCCTTCTGGTTAGCAGCCAGATGCCTTAGGCACTACACCACCAGAGCGCCTATATCAGTCACATCACATATTAAAAAGAAAAGATTTTCAGAGTGACTCACAAAATAAAATCTAACTCCACATGGTACATGAGAGACATATCAAACTAAGGGAAGTACAAATGCTAAAATAAAGGGATCAGCAGTGATATGTAAGACAGGTGCAACCAAAGGAAAATAGGGGTTTAATCCAGTTCTTACACAAAGCAAAATTCAGGCCCCAAGCCAAAAGAGGAAGACAATGAAAGCACTTTTGAATACTAATAACTGTAATTCACAATATTAATTTTTAATATCACTACATCAACTAACACAGCAACTACCCTTACAAAGAAGAAATGGACAGAAATACATTAACAAATAGACAAAGACATAGGCAAAGACTTGATCCTCATGTTCTTCTCATTTGATCCAAATGAAAAATTGTTATTTGTTCACGCTATGCTTTTCTTCTAATTGCTACTTTCATTCTTAACATAAACTAAAAAAAAAAAACACTTCCGTCGAGTCGGATCCAACTCATAGTGACTCCTCCTTGGGTTTCCGAGGCAGTGTCACTATGGAAGTGAATTGCCCAACCTTCCTTCCAAGGAGTGGCTGGTGGGTTTGCATTGCCAGCCTTCTGGTGAACAGTCAAATGCCTTCGGCACTATGCCACCAGAGCTCCTGAAGATGTTAACTGTAATAAAACTAGTGAAAGGACCCACTTTTTAAATACCATATTGTATTTAAAGAATAAAATATTGGAGCCACTAGAATTATAGCTGTTGTTGTTGTTATGTGCTGTCCAGTCAATTTTAACTCAGCAACACTACGTACAACAGGACAAAACACTGCCTGGGTCTATGACATCCTCACAATCATTGCTATCCTTGACCCTGTTGTTGCAACCACTTTGTCAATTCATTTCATTGAGGGTCTTCCTCTTTTTTTTGCTGACCTACTTTACTAAGCACCGTATCCTTCTCCAGGGACTGGTGCTTTTTGATAACATTACTGAAGCACGAGAAACCAAGCCTGACCATTATTACTTCTAAGAAGAATTCTAGCTGTACTTCCTCCAATACAGATTTTTTTATTCTTTAGGCAATGCAAGGTATATTCAGTATTCATCTCCAGTACCACAGTTCAAATACATCCGTTCTTTTGAGGTCTTCCTTACTCATTGTCCAGCTCTCACATGCATGTGAAGCTGTTGAAAGCTCCATGGCTGGGGTCAGGTGCACTTCAGTCTTCAAAGTGACATCTTTGCTTCTTAACACTTTAAAGAGGTCTTTTGCAGCACATTTGCCCAGTGCAAGACATCGTGTGATTTCTTGACTGCTGCTTCCAAGATCTTTCAGAATCTTAGATGAAAGAATTAAAGTTAGCTAACAATTTATTGCAAGTAATTGTTCCAGAACTAGTCAGTGACAGAAGGGATCACTGGACATTACTTGCACATTTAAAAATGGAGGGAATGAAAAGTTTGGGAGAAATAAGAGCTGTTTTATAAGTCTCTATTATGTTTCAGTTCTCTTCAAACTCACCAGCCACTCCTCAGAAGGAAGGTTGGGCGATCGATCTACTTCCATAGTGATACTGCCTCGGAAACCCAAGGAGGGGTTGCTATGAGTCAGAGATAACTCGATGGCATATAAAACACCACCAACAACAATTATGTTTCAGGCTTAATATTGGGCAATTTACCCAATTACTTCATTTAATCCTCCCACTAACTCTATAAAATATCATTATTCCCATTTTCCAGAAGGACAGATTAAAATACAGAGAGGCCAAATGTCTTCTCCAAGATCCGTTTAATAAGTAAGGAGTTTGGGATTAAAACACATACTTCCTTTTGTATTCACCAAGATAAGTCCTGGAAGAAAGGAGGATTGTGGATTAGGAAAAAGAAAGGAAATTTTTACTTTTTAAAATAAAGAGAATATTATTTAAGTAATATTTAAGAATTATTAAATTATCAATGTTATTTTTAAAAATAAGTGAAATAGAACATTGTAATTTGTAAAAAAGTAAAATAAAATTAGAATATTATTTAACAGTCTACTAAAAGTTTTGTCATGGTTAATGCAAAGATTAAAAGATCTCTTATTGGTTGCAACAGTTGTCTCTTGCTGCTTAGCAAATCATGCAAAAGCTTAATGTCTTAAAACAACAACCATTTATTTAGCCTAATGACCTTAGGTCAGCTGTGTGGGCTGGGCTGGGCTTAGTTGGGTGGTTTTTTGAGTCTTTATCAGGTTCTGTCTTGCATTTGTGGTCAATTCAGATTGGCTAGGTGGCTCTGCTTCTGAATGTTGACTGCCTGTTGGTTAGGGCAATGAAGTAGTAGTGAGACTACTGGACCATGTGTATCTCATCCCAGCAGGCTAGCCTGGACTTGTTCACATGGAGCTTAACAAAGTTGAGAGAAAGGGAATAGGAAGAAATAAAGAGAGAACAAGCATCCAAGGCATCTTGAGACCTAACTCAAAACTGGCACAAAATCACCCAAGTATTATCAATTGACCAAGTCATAAGCCAGCCTAAATTGAGATGGAGAAAGAGCTGCTATCACTTTAAGAGAGAAACTGCAAAGTCACATTAAAAAAGGGGGACATGCAGATAGGTAGGTTTGGAGAACTGTGGGAATTTTTGCAACCTACCACATTAGGCCAAAAAAAAAAAAAAAAGAGAGAAATCATTTCCTCCAGAGTTGAGTTAATCACATCAGAAAATAATTCTCTGTATTGCTACTTGAAATATACATAAATATGTTGTTGTTGTTGTTATGTGCCATCGAGTCAGACCCGACTCATGGTGAAGCCTCCTTGGGTTTCCGAGGCAGTATCACTACGGAAGTAGATTGCCCCA
>NW_006921709.1:2121429-2139544 GCF_000298275.1 Orycteropus afer afer | reverse complement strand
CCACCAGCCACTCCTCGGAAGGAAGGTTGGACAATCTACTTCTGTGGTGATACTGCCTCAGAAACCCAAGGAGGGGTCGCTATGAGTCGGGGCTGACTCAATGGCACATAACAAAAACAACAACAATCTATCCATCTATCTATACACACACACAGATATTATATGAATTATATTTTTAGTAATGTATATATTTTTTCGGGAGCTCTGGTGGTGTAGTGCCTAAGGCATTTGACTGCTAACCAGAAGGCTGGCAGTTCAAACCTACTAGCCACTCCTCAGAAGGAAGGTTGGACAATCTACTTCTGTACTGACACTGCCTCGGCAACCCAAGGAGGGGTCCCTATGAGTCAGATCCAACTCGAGAGCAATGGGTTTTTGGGTATACATTTTTTCAGATTAATTTTCAAATTAATAAATATACCGAATTGAAAGTATGTCTCTTCTACTAGAAGAAGTAATGTCTTCACTACATGTGCTTTCTTGCTCCCCTTTGAAATTTATGCTTGTCATACAGTAAACTCTCAACAAATATTAGTCGGTAAAAATTATTTGGAGACTTTATAAAACTTTTTCTTCCTTTAGCTTTAGAGAGAAAGAAGAAATTATCCCTTCTATGTCACTAATGTTTGTTAATAAGGAAGGCTATTTTTCTAGATAACCTCATATGTCTCCAGTCTATAGTAGAAAGGAACATCCCTTTATACCTTAGGGGATCATACCCAGAGAACAATAAGTCTACTACATTCTTCTAACAGAACATAGCTTTATTTACCTAGATGACTTTAATTCTAGGAATTATTATTACTTTAAATTTTCAATATTTAACTTTCAAATAAATAGTAAATTTAATTCTTATTCAAGCTCCTGAAAAATGTTGTAATCTACTGGCCATTGATCACATAATGACCACCTCTTTCCTTTGTTCTTAATTTGTTGATTACCTTTGATGCAAAAAACAAAAGAGTGAACAAACATAAAGCTTAGTATTCAATCCCTGTCTATACAAGGAAGATAAATGTGCAATTTCTTATAAGACTTCTTAAACACATTACACTTTAGAAATCAATTATGGAAATTCTAATTGTTTTGCCTGAGATTTGAGAAGTGAGAGATGAAATAGTTTCTGAAATTGCTGCTCTGGGCTATAAACTTCCCTCCTGGAAAGTCAAATATTTAACCTTTTTTCTACCAAGCTCCAAACACAACCCCACCCACAGAGAAACAGCTGGAAGAAGATGATCTAAAAGGATCAACAAAGATGGTGGTAAGAGGAGTGAGGGAAGGAAATCTCCACCCTGATATAGATTTTTAATCATCAAACGAAATATCTCAATATTAATTCTCACAACAACTATGTGAGAAAAGTATAATAAGACCTTTTTCAGCTGAGGAAGTACGTTAAATAATTGGCCCAATATCATGCAGCTTGTAAAGAAGAGCTGAGATTCACATCCAATGAGCTAGATGAATCTCAGAATCTCATTCTGTCTTCTGGAGTTGAAGGAATAACTCATCTTTTATATATCCCCCATACTTCATTGATTTGTCATTTGTATGGCTAAAAATTAGCAAGTAGTGTCTGTTTCTGTCTATCAGCATTAACACATTTTATCATATAAGTCTGATGTGAGAAAGATCTCACAGATCATATTAGGGTAAATGATAACACAATAGACCCAGCATAAATTCCTAGTGTATATATAAAAACAATACATGCTGATTTATTTTCCATACCATAAACTTAAGCAGGTTGAGTAGCTTCTCTGTGAGGCACTCCTTAAAGATCAAAGGCTCAGACTGCTTTCCTCTTACGAGCTGGCCATCTGGGAGTGCTATATTTTCACCTAGCAGGAAAAGAGAGCACAAGTAGAAGGAGCAAAACAAAACAATAAGCTCGAACCCCAAGCTTATTGTCCTGAGTTGATTCTGACTCATGGTAGTCCCCTTTGTTATGGAGTAGAACTGCTCCATAGGTTTTCTGTGCTGTAATATTTATGGAAGTAAATCACAGGCCTTTCTTCTAAGGGTGGGTTGGAACCACCAACCTTTAGGTTAGTAGTTGAGTGTGAATCACTTGCACTACCCACAAACACTATAGAAGGCACACACATTCTTAGCTGGTATAGATTGAAAGTGAAATATCACTTTTCTCACATTCCATTGGTGAGAGTGAGTCATAGGACCCATCTGTGATGGATGAATTGGGGCTGGGACAGTTAGAAGAGCACGTGGAGCTAACAACCTCTGTCACAAAGAGGTATCCATTAACTTTGACTCTGTCAAATTAAAAACATGATGATGTCCATGCCCCTAAGAACCCATCTCCTATTATCAGGTCCCAGTAAAGTCTTAATTGTGAGTATTTAATTTCTCTTATGAAATAAACAACAAGACATTTTGTTAGCATATGAAAGACTAGAAACTCAAATATACTTTAAAGTATAGTGATATGTTCTCATTAGGATTTTGCAGACCACAGAAAATATCATTATACTCAGTGAAATAAGCAGTATCAAGAATTGTAAATTAATGCATCACGGAGAATCATGTGCCCATATCTTAGTCATGCTCTTTTCTCTTTCTTTTTTTCCTGTAGTGTTATTTTTAATATGCATGTCCATGTTAATAATTTGCCATCCATAGCAAAACAGGTTGCACCAATCCAAAGGTTTTGTTAATTTCCTGGGACCAAACATAGGTTGCTTAGGAAATTCGTTTTTGCTTAGAAAGTGTACTTTTTTTTTTTCATGCTGGCCATTGCATGCCTGACTAAGCCACTCCCATAATCCATGCGTTAAAGACCCATCTGAGCAAGTGGAGCTGCAGCCGATTGAACAGGGAAACCCTAAGTGAGACAGAATAAACTTTGATCGGTCATATGGGCTCTGTCTTTCAAGGGGTGACCTAACTTTATCCAGAATGGTGGCAATGCTTGAGCAGGAAGAGTAAATGGTAAGAGAGATGATATTTAGCAGGTTAAAGCAAAGCTAGTTAAAAAAGTCCATTAGCCATAGTCTTGAGAATTGTGAATTGCTGGAATTATTGGCCACCTTTCATAATCCCCTCACCCAAGCTTCCTGTGGATGCATCTTGTATTATTATATCATGGATGCACAACAGAGGAAGAGGTGGACAGAAAGGCAAAAGAAAAAATGCAACAAGGGATGACAAGTGGTAAAAACAATAAAAGCTAGAATATCAGTCAATGATTTTCTAGTGTGAACAGAAAAAGATTTGGGGGAAGTGAACAATCAGAGGACACATCTAACCCTTCTTACACGAAGGGTGAGATATCTAACCTAATTCTCGTTTTTATCTTCCAAACCCAGTTCCCCATTTAGCTGAATGCAGAGCAGGAATAATGATATTATTTTTAGAAGAAGGAAAGGCTTTCATATTCAGTTGTATGCATTGCCCTTTGTGGGAAGGCTCTGTGATGCCTTTGGTCCTGTTCTCTCACTCTCTCTTTTCCTAGGTGATGGAAAATTGGACATTTTGCCCTTGTCTTGGAAGTCATTTAACTCTGGAAGGGGAAGAGTAGAATCTGTGACAGAGAGAATAGAACTGACTGCTGCTGATTGCTCAAGCCCAAAGCTGACAGGGAAAATGGAGGCAGAAATTCAGGAGAGTGTTCATTCAATAATAAAAACGATGATTGTAGGGTTTCCTTTGTACTGATTTCTCTCATAGAACACACCAAACTTGAATAAGGTCCCCAGTAGTTTCAGAAATGTTCTTTTCTTCCTTTGGTAAGAGTAGCGGGTGAAGGAAAACTCCATGCTGATATAGATTTTTTTTTTGAGCATCAAGTGAAATACCTCAACATTGATTCTCACAACAATCCTACGAGAAAGGTACTAACAAGACTGTTTTCAGCTGAGGGAGCAAGTTAAGTAATTGGCCCAAATATCATGCAGCTTGTAAAGAAGTGCTGGGATTCAAATCCAATGAGGTGGATGAATCTCAGAAACGTTATGCAGAGCAAAAGAAGCCAGACACGAAAGAGAACAGACTGTATAATTTCACTTACATAGAGTTCTAAAATAGATAATAACCCAATCCATAGTGCTAGAAATCAGATCTGTGGTTGCTCTGGTAGGGGATGGGAGAGAACTGACTCCAAAGGGTCACGAGAGAATTTTAGGGGATGATGGAACTGCCCCAAACACGTCAAACTAACATTAAAAATAGGTATTTATTACATATAAATTTTAACCCAATAAAGCTTTTATTTTCTCTTTCTTTTTTTAAGCCATGAGCCTACTAGTATAGAACATTGTTTCACCTTGAAGATGTTACCACCAAGAAAGAAATTGTTTGGGCCACATGAGGGAAGGTGGGTTAGAGAATATAAACACAGGATTATTTGTTACTAAAGAAGGAGCTGTTCATGTTGACATTTCTTCAGTTTGAATCATCCAAATAGTGCTTCTGCATTTTTCTACTTAATCACTGAATGTTCCACAACATTTGATTAATAAAGATACTTACTACAGTTAGGTCTAAATATACAGAGTAAGCAAAGTATAAAATTTAGATAAGCATTCTTTAACTATCCACTTTCTTCAAATTTAAAACAACATATTTTAGGAAATTAAAATATTCACAGTTGTTTTAATTTTGTGTAGATTTTGAATATGTAAAGATAAGACTTTGTTTACCTTGCTGACTACTACCTAGCTTGACCCCAACAGGAAATGCAGTTTATAATATTATATCTCAGTTCAGATCAAAGGTATATAATTAGCAGACTAGTCTATGGTATAGACATTATACCCTATAAACACATTTCACAAAGAGATTTGGATAAAATTTTGTTATTAATGTAAAATTAATTTTTCACAGAAATTAAATCTTTTTCCCCTTTTCAAGTTTAAAATATTAAAGTGAAACCAATTTTATGTGTGTGTGTGTGAAACACAAGGGAAGATTTGCCCAAGTATAACTATTAGCTAAAATAAATGTCACTTGGAGAAAAAATCTGAACAGACATTTCATCAAAGAAGATATACCGATGACTGGTGAGGATATGAAAGATGGTTAACATCACTAGTCATTGGAGAAATGCAAATTAAAACCACAATGAGATACCATAACACAGTTACCAGGATGACTAAAGTAAAAGTAAAATAAAACAAAGCAAAAACTTGACAGCACCAAGTGCTGACAAGGTTGCAGAGCAAATAAAACTTCAACAGAGATGGCAGGAATGTGAAATAGTACAGTCACTCTGGAGAACAGTTTGGTATCTTTTATAAAACTAAATAAGCCTATCATGTGACCCAGCAATCACGCTCTTGGAAATTTATTCCAGGGAAATAAAAAAATATGTTCGGCAGAAAATTGTGCACAGATGTCCACCACAGCATTATGCTTAATAGCCTAAAACTGGGAACAATCTAAATGTCCTTAAGTAAACTTCAGGGCATCCAAAAATGCAACAGCATGGCTGAATCTCCAGAGAGTTATGCTGAGTATAAAAAAAAACAATCCTCGAAGGTCATTTTTTTTTATGGCATTTATATAACATTCTTGAAATGATAAATTACAGAAATGAAGAGGGGGTTAGTCATTCCTAGAGGTCAGGAACAGAGGAGAGCATAGGCCATGGATGTTGTTGTGGTTGTAAAAGGCAACAGAAGATTTCCTTATGGTGTTGGAAATGTTCTGTAACTTGACTGTATTAATGTCAATATCCTGGTTGTATTATTGCACTGTGGTTTGTAAGATGTAACCATTGGGGAAACTTGGTAAAGGGTACACAGCATCTTTCTGTATTATTTCTTACAACAGCATGTGAATCAACAATTATTTCAAAATAAAAAAATTAATTTAAAAATATTATATCAAATCATGTTATTCCTCTCCTCAAAATCATTCAGTAGCTTCCTATCATTCTAAAAATCCCAAAATCCTCAATATTGCCCCAGTCTGGCCCCTTGCATCTTCTCCCAATTCATTGCATATCATTCTCTCTCCAGCTAACTTTGTACTAACCATGCTTCTTTCCGTTTCTCAAATACTCCAAGGCCATTTCTACCTCAGTACCTTTGTCCTTGATGTTCCTAGCTCCTTGAATTCTCTTCTTTCTAATTTTAACATGGCTTATTCTCTCAGGTAATTCATTTGTTCAAATGTAAACTCCTTAATTTCACTGACTCAATTTTTTTTGCTAAAATACCACTTGACAGAGGACTTCCCTGGCCTTTTATGTAAAACTATATATGCACATTCCATTCCCACACCATTGTCTAGTTTCTGATGCTACTTAATTTGCCTTTGGGGTATTTATCCTTACCTAACATTATGTTAGGAGCTCTGGTAGCATAGTACATAAGAAACTTGACTGCTAACCAGAAGGCTGGCAGTTCAAATCCACCAGCCATTTCTCGGAAGGAAAGTTGGGCAATCTACTTCCATAGTGATACTACCTTGAAACCCAAGGAGGGGTCGCTGAGTTGGGTCTGACCCAATGGCACAAAACAACATCAACAACAAACATTATGGTGTCATTTTTATTTGTTTACGTACCATAGGAAATGATAATTTTAAATTCCATTAGAGCAAGGGCTATATCTTCCCTATTCACTACCAGATCACTTTTATTTATGAAATATTTTTAAATGAATGAATGAGTGAATGGACAAAAGTTGGAAAAGTATACATACATACTTGAGTGAAATTGTATATAAAATGTAGCGCAAAAATCATTATACATTATTTAGTCCTATTAGGCAATTAAGTGTACATTGCTTCACTTTATGAGAGAAGAAGGAACTAGTAGTACCTAATGGCCATTAGTGTTTTTGCAGAAGATATGAGAGTATAAACTAAGGGAAAAGTATTGTGAGCAAATTTGAAATTCCTTTCAGTTGTAATAATTTCCCTAGTTATTTCTGTTAAGCTGTCCTGTAAAGGGATTAGATGTAATGGTCCTGTCCTCATTAAAATGCACCAGAATTTGGGCCTTACCAGGAAACTGAATGTAGTTCATGATCTCCCAAGAATGTTGCCAGTGATACCAAATTAAAGCAGTATAATGAGATGCCAGTTAAATGCTCTTGAATCTATGTGTTCTAATCCATTTTGTTATTGATTAATTGGGCTCTAGTTTTAGAAAAATTATCTTCCAGATTCAAGTCCTGGGACTGCTGCTCCTTGAGGTTATTCAATCTCTGTAGTGTTCATTTTATATTTTCATGACATCATCATATTGCCTTGCCTCAAAATGTTGCCTTGGTTTTCAATAAATTTATTTTAGAACAAATGAATAAATTCATTGCCATTGAATCAATTCTGACTCATAGTGACCCTGTAGAAGAGAATAGAGCTTTATGGAAGCAAGCTACTTCATCTTTCTCCTGTGGAATGGCTAGTGGATTCAAATCTCCAATCTTTGTAGTAGTTGAATGCTTTAACCATGGCACTAGCAGAACTCTTTATAAATGAACAGAAACCAAAAACCAGTCTCACTGCCATTGAGTTGATTCTGACTCATAGTGACCCCCATTGGTTTTCCAAGGCTACACATCTTTACAGAAGCAGACTACTTCATTTTTCTTTCATGGAGCAGCTGATAGGTTCAAACCACTGACCTTTTGTTTAACAGCCAAATGCCTTAACCACTGCATCATCAGAGCTCTTTATAAATGAACAAAGGACAATACAATTATATTTCACATGTTTAGGAATAGCTATCATTGATGAGATTATGTCATTTGGATCCCAATGATGGGATGAAATATCCACTTCTAGGAATTCTTAAATGATGGATTAGGTGGAAAATCCTTATGTTCACTGAGGATCATGAAAGCCAACAGTTCTCACTACATTTTTGAGAGAAGCAAGGAAGCCTTTTTATTTTCTGCATTTGCCAATCCCTCTGTTTCCCACAATAGATTTCTGTGAATATATAATGAACAATATTGTTGTTGTGAGGTGTTGTTGAGTCAGTTCTCACTCACAGTGACATGCACAGTGTTAGGCCGAAGCAAACCCAAGCCACCAACATTTCAGTTAGCAGCTTCCTCCGGGTGTCAAGCCCTGATGAGACACCCTGATAAGACAACCAAAGTGACAGAACCCGCCCAGACTGGAAAGTCCCATGCAGTGGCAAGCTTCCTCTTGTGAAGCCCCCTCATGCTAATTAAGTGCAGACCCATACTAACAGCTAATTGGACCCCACTATTTCCTTAGTGTCCCCGCTTAGGTCCTCCACAAGACTATAAACCCTCCCCTCCCCAGCCAGGCGGTGCGACTTCCCGGGCCCCTCTCAGGGTCCTGTGAGCCTCGCCTGGGCCCCTCTTGGGGGCCCATAAACCTCCCCCAGAAACTCAGAATAAAAACTTCTCTTTAACCTCACTTTTGTGCATCCTCTTCTCCTTAGTGTGGCCTTACACACAGTAGAACAACACACTGTGCAGTTCGACATCATCCTACAATCACTGCTATGCTTGATCCCATTGTTCCAGCCACTGTATAAATCCATTTCATTGAGGGCCTTCCTGTTTTTTGCTGACCCTCTGCTTTGCCAATCATGATATCTTTCTCCAGGGACTGATCCCTTCTGATAACCTGCCCAAGGTATGAGTGGTGAAGTCTGGCCATTCCTGCTTCGAGGGAGCATTCTGGCTGTACTTCCTCCAAGACAGATTTGTTGTTTTCGAGTGGTCCATGGTACATTCAATATTCTTCACCAACACCAGAATTCAAATACATCAATTCTTCTGCAGTTGTCCTTATTCATTGTCTAGCTTCACCATACATATGAGGCTATTGAAAATATCATGGCTTGAGGCAGGGACACTTAAGTCTTCAAAATAACATCTTTGCTCTTTAACAAGTTAAAAAGATCTTTTGCAGTAGATTTGCCCAATGCAGTACATTGTTTGATTTCTTGACTCCTGCTTCCAACGGCATTACTTGTCAATCCAAGTAAAATAAAATCCTTGACAACTTCAATTTTTTCTCTATCATGATGTTGCTTATTGGTCCAGTTGTGAGGGTTTTTATTTTCCTTATATTGAAATATAATCCATACTGAAGATTGTAGTCTTTGATCTTTATCAGTAATTCTTCAAGTAATGTTTATTTTCAGTAAGAACGGTTGTGTCATCTGCATATCTTAAGTTGTTAATGAGTCTTTCCCCAATCCCGATACCAAGTTCTTCATATAATTGAACTGCTCAGATTATTTGCTCATCATACAGATTCAATTAATATGCTGAAATGATACAACATTTTTTGCACACCTATTCTGATTGTAAACCATGCAGTATTCCCTTGTTCTGTTTGAAAAATTGCCTCTTGGTCTATATACAGGTTCCTCATGAACACAATTAAGTGTGCTAGAAACCCACTCTTTATGATGTTATCCATAATTTGTTATGACCCACACACTCAAATGCCTTTTCATAGTCAATAAAACACAGGTAAACATCTTTCTTCTACTCTCTGCTTACAGCCAAGATGCGTCTGACATCAGCAATGATATACTTTGTTCCACATCCTCTTCTGAAACTGACTTGAATTTCCAACAATTCCCTGTTTATGTACTACAACAGTATTTTAATTTTTTTCAGCAAAATTTTACTTGCATGTGATATTAACAATATTGTTTGATAATTCTCTTGGATCATCTTTCTTTGAGAAGGGCACAAATATAGATGTTCTCTAGTCAGTTGACCAGGTGTGTGTCTTCCTAATTTCTTGGTAAAGACAAGTGAGCACTTCCAGTGCTACGTCCATTTGCTAAAATATCTCAATTGTTATTCCATCAATTCCAGGAGCCTTGTTTTCCACCAATGCTGGCAGTGCAGCTTGGACTTTTTTCTTTGATGCCATTGTTTCTTGATCGTATGCTACCCCCTGAAATGGCTGAATGTCAACCAATTCTTTTTGGTACAGTGACTCTGTGTATTCTTTCCATCTCCTTTGATGCTTCCTGTGTCATTCAGTATTTTGCCCATAGAGCACTTCAGTATTGCAACTGAAGGCTTAACTTTTTCTTCAGTTCTCTCAGCTTAAGAAATGCCAGATATGCTCTTCCCTTTTGGTTTTCTAACTCTGGTCTTTGCACATTTCATTATAATTATTGATTTTGTCTTCTTGAGCTGAGGTTTGAAATCTTCTGTTCAGCTCTTTCATCGTGTCATTTCTTTCATTTGCTTTACCTACTCTCCATTCAAGAGCAAGTTTCAGAGTTTCTTCTGGCATCCACTTTGGTCTTTTTTTCCTCTTCTGTCATTTTAATGACCTTTTGGTTTCTTCATTCATGACGTTCTAGATGTTGTCCCACAACTCATCTGGTCTTTTGTCATTGGTGTTCAATCCATAAAATCTGTTCTTCAGATGGTTTCTAAATTCAGGTAGGATATAATCAAGATTATATTTTGGCTCACATGAACTTGTTTAAATTTTCTTCAGCTTCAACTTGAACTTGCATATGAACTATTGATGGTCTGTTCCACAGTCAGCTCCTGGCCTTGTTTTGGCTGAAGATACTGGGCTTCTCCATCACCTCTATCCACAGATAATGTCAATCTGATTCCTGTGGTTCCATCTGGTGAGCTCCCCATGGATAGCTACCATTTATGTTGTTGAAAAAAGGTATTTGTAATGAATAACTTCTTGGTCTTGCAAAATTCTGTAATGCAATCTCCAGTGTCATTTCTATCACTAAGACCATATTTTCCAATTACTGGTGATTCTTCTTTGTTTCCAACTTTTGCATTCCAATCAACAGTAATCATCAATACATCTTGATTGCATGTTTGGTCAATTTCAGATTGCAGAAGTTGGTAAATATCTTCAATCTCTTCATCTTTGGCTTTAGTTGTTGGTGTATAAATTTGAATAATAGTATTAATTGGTTTTCCTTGTAGGCATATGGGTATTATCCTGTCATTGATGGCATTGCACTTCATGATAGATCTTGAAACATTCTTTTTGATGATAAATGCAATGCCATTCCTTTTCAATTTGTCATTCCCAACATGGTAGATCATATGATTGTCTGAGTCAAAATGGCTCAAACCAGTCCATTTCAGCTCACTAATGCCTGGGATGTCAATCTTTATGTGTTCCATTTATTTGATGACAATGTACAATTTTCCTAGAGTCATACTTTGTACATTCGATGTTCTGATTATTAATGGATTAATGTTTTTTCCCCATTTTTAGTTGTGCCTCATCAGCAAATGGAAGTCCCGAAATCTTAACTGTATACACGTCATTAAAGTCAACTCTACTTTGAGAAGGCACCTCTTCCCCAGCTGTATTTTGAGTGCCTTCTGACCTGAGGGGCTCATCTTCTGGCATTATGTCAGACAATGCTTTGTTGTTGTTGTTGTTATTTGCCGTCGAGTTGACCCCGACTCATAGCAACCCCTCCTTGGGTTTCCGAGGCAGTATCACTACGGAAGTAGATTGCCCCATCTTCCTTCCAAGGAGTGGCTGGTGGGTTTGAACGCCAGCCTTCTGGTTAGCAGTCAAATGCCTTAGGCAGGCTATTCATAAAGTTTCCAGTAATATATCCATTTTTCACTGGTAGTCATAAGGTTTCATTGGCCAGTTTTTCAGAAGTGTATGGCCCCATCCTTCTTCCCAGTCTGTTTTCATCTGGAAGCTCCACTGAAACCTGTCTACCATGGTTGACCCTGCTGGTATTTGAAATACCAGTCTCTTAGCCTCCAGCTCATAGCAACACACAAGGCACCACAGTCCCAGAAACTGACAGATGAGCGGTGGTTCAGGAAACAGCACAACCCAATATAATTGACTTCATTTTCTTATGTTTGAATGTTTGTGTTTTGACAAGCGAGCTTTTTCTTATTGTAGTTTAACCAATAGTAAAATATTCTCTGCTTTATATGGTAGTTCACAGAGAAAGCAAAAAAAGCTATTACTTTGTATGAATGATTAGCCTGAGGTTTTAGCATCTCTCTTTCTCCTGAGTGTTTAGGATAGATACATGCTGAAAAGCAGAAGAGAGGATTATTTCTCAAACTTAAGTGTAAACAAAAATCTTAGGGATAATTTGTTAAAACGCAAGATTCCTGGGCCCCATTCCCAGAGATTCTGATTCCATAGACCTAAGTCAGACATAAGAAATTACATTTCTAACAAGATCCAGGTGATGCTGATCCATATACCTAGAACTAGAAATTTGGGCTGGTGGTCATACTATTAGTTGAAATTTAGCTGAAAATCAGCTAGAAGCTTGAGCTGAGGTAAGAGCAGGAAGGTCTGCATCTTCCCCAGGAAAAAATACTGTAACTTCCATGAAGACGGATGATGAACATGAAGCCAATTATGTGGGAGATGACTCAGAGGATAATAGAGATGATTCATGGAAAAGGGTGACTACAAAATGGAACAGAGACATGGAAACAGCAGTGAAGTGGTGACGTGCGTAGAACGTCAGAGCAGAGTCGCAGCTTTCTTTATTGCATCTGGACCTTTGAACATTTTGTCCTAGGGAGACAGCAAATTGTCATTAGGATTAGAAAACAAAATTATCTCATCCTGTGATAGAGTACATGATGTGTAAATGCATTGTAGTAATAGTTGTAGCAGATCCTCCTGGCTATTATCCCAATATCACTCCCTCCTCCTCTTTACTAACAAAACCACAGTGTTAACTGGAGATACATGTGAATTGGTTTTATATGCTGCTGGTACTAACAATGGGGCAGATCATTTTGAGTAGAGCTATGTACCCAGGATACAGTAATGGTTCAGTGGTAGAATTCTGTCCTTCCATGCAGGAGACCTTGCTTCGGTTCCCAGCCAATGCACTTCATGCTCAGTAATCACCCATCTGTGAGTAGAGACTCATATGTTGCTATGATGCTGAACATGTTCAGCAGAGCTTACAGTTTAAGACAGAATAGGAAGAAAAACCTGATGATCTACTTCTGGAAATCAGTCAGTGAAAACTTTATGGATCACAATGGTCCAACTGTCAAACAGGCATAGGGGTGGTGTAGAACTGGCCAGCGTTTTGTCTCATTGTGCATGGTTTTATTATATATCAGGGGGTGGGCAATTCAAAGACAGTTAACAACAACAAGCAGTGTGCTCAGTTATAAACTTGATTTCTTAGGCTTCTGTACTGCTATGTGGATCTATATGCCTGAGTTCCAGCAAGTGAGATAGAACCAGAAGAGGTGCACTAGTCAGGTGTTTTGGAATCCAATTGTTTTCCTCAATTAAAGAAGAAGGAAAAAAAAAAAAAAAAGGCAAACTTAGCAGCTTGCCATTTCTATTCTCTGCCGTATCTTTCTCTTCATGCTGTATTATAGTCTTAAGGCCTGGATATTTAAGAGTCATCTTTGGAAGCATTGGGACAAAAGTCATATGGGAAGTGAAAGAGCCTGGAACTCCGATGGCATGATGGAACTTCCAGCCCAAATTTCTTGTTCTATAAGAGAACTATGTGCATTGGAATATTATTCAGCCATAATGAAAACTGAAGTTCTGATACATGCTAGAATATAGGTGAATCTTGAAAACATTATGTTAAGTGAAAGAAGCCACACAAAAGGATAAATACCTCATAAATGAAATATCTAGAACAGGCAAATGCATTGAGACAGGAAGTAGATGAAAAGTTACCAGCAGCTTGTGTGAGTGGGGAACAGGGAAATATTGCTTAATGGGTATAGAGTTTCTGTTCGGGGTGACGAAAACAATACTGAGAATAGATTGTGGTAATGGTTTCACAATATTTTGAATGTCCTAAAAGCACTGAATTCTATTTTTAAAAACTGGTAAAATGGTAAATTGTATGTTATATGTATTTAACCATAATATTTTTTTAAGTATGTACATTTGGTTAAGTAGCTACTTTTGTGTAGTCAAGACTGGGCAGTCTACTTCCATAGAGATACCGCCTCAGAAACCCATGGAGGGGTCACTATGAGTAGGAATCTTCTCAATGGCAGTGAGTTTTTTGAGTTTTCATGTCCTCATTTGGTAGAGACACAAATTTCCTAACTGATGAAATGGGTATCATCTATTGAGACTTCACTGTATGTTAGCTACTTGTTAATAATTTCATGTGTATTGTCTTATTTAATCTTTGCTACAGCACCATGATTCTTCTAAGAAGAATCAATGGCGTTGTGAAAATGCATATTTACCCTGAGGAAATTTATTTTACCTATGCCTACTATTGTTGTTGTTGTTATGTGCCGTCGAGTCAGCCCCGACTCATGTAGGGACTTGCAATTATCAGTCTTCACTCCCCATTGCATTCAAAAACAGATGGAACTTTTTACAACAGAGTTTTGATTCTTGGAAGATGGATGTGGACTACGGTGAGAGATTAGCTTGAGTAGAAACTGGCCCATTGTAGTTGCTATTGGTATATACCATAGTTTGCCCATGTTCGTCCTGGAATTATTCCATTTAGTGCTACAACAGTTTTCTTTATTATTATTATTTTTTAAGTTCTATTGCTTCTTTAAAAGCCTCTCTGTGTTACATTGTGCATCTTCCTCTGTTGTTTAAAGAAAAGTGATTTGAACATTAAATTGTGTGAATTGATCTGAATCTCAAAGATAAATAAAGGGAGAAATTAGCTTACAAAGAAATGTTTTGTACTATCTAGAATTCATTAGCAGCTTGGATATTGAGAGGGAGGTTAGAAGCCTGGAAGACAAATTGGGAAACCAGTTTAAAATTAATTTTTAATGTCAGTCTGGAATTCTAGTTAACTGTCCTCAAAGTGACTGAACATTTCTTTGGCATTGCTGTTCTAGAAATCTTTATTTAAACTCTTCTAACAACTTTAATGAATGCCACAAAGTAATCCCCTTTATGGAGAGTATCAACTGAGTTTACAAAATCATGTTTTCTTATTCAACATTGCTGTGGCTTAGATAGTGCAATGGTTAAAGTTATGTGTCAACTTGGTAAGGCCATGATTTTCTGTGGTTTGATGGATATGATGTAATCATCCTCCATTTTGTGATCTAATGTGAGCAGCTGTTCTGGTTCCCTAGTGCCACTCTGACAGGAAATATACCACAAATGGGATGACCTTAACAAACAGGTGTTTATTCTTACAATTTTGGAGGCTTTAAGTCCAAGTTCAAAGCGCCAGGCTCTAGGGGCTAGGTGAAAGCCCCTTAACCTTGGGGTCCAGCTCTGCCTCCTCCTCCCAGCCCACTGGAGCTAGAAGTGTTTCTTCATCTGTCTGAGGCTGAGAAGCCCAAGGTTGACAAGTAAAAAAGCATAGTCCTGATGTTACCAAACCACATGGCAGGCCATTAATTTAAGCCCATTGTAAGTCCCAAGGTCGGCAGAGCATGGCAGGCTGCTGAGCAACAACACAACTACATGCAGAGTCCAAGTGTGCTGTAGGCTACAGACCATTCCCAAGGCTTCTCCTTATATACAGGAAACAGACCACATCCCAAAGGCAACTACTCAGCTGCTTGTGGTAGATCCCACCATGGAATTGATTGCCAGTCTCATCATGGGGAATAACTACCACCAGCAGCCCAGCCACTCAACCAGGCCTAGCCAAGTTAACACATAAACCTAACTACCACAATTCTACCCCTTGTCAACTTGGCATCTGTACAGATCTTCACTGGGTGGCATCTGTACAGATCTCCTCCACTGGGTGGCTCCAGTCCCCTAGTTCCTCTAAGTGGAGACCTCACCCCCTTGGCCTGGTGGGCCCTGTTCCTCTCCCTCTTGGGCATGGCAGCCCCATCCCTTCGCTCTTGAGCGGCGACTATGGCTCCATCCCACTGGCTCACATGAACGATCAGACCAAACTCCAGAACCAAGTTGGAGAAGGCCTGGCTCTTTGAAACCTAGGGGGCTTTGATCATTCCACCTTCAAAGGCCATGGTCCTACCCTTTCAGGCTGAGGAAGCTCTGCTTCTGTTTCCTTGGTTTCCACTTCTGCCGATTAATGCCCAAGGGTAACCTACTCCATCAGGAATCTTCTTGCCCCAGTGGACATTTAGCTTTCTTGCTCCGTGAGCTGGCCAAACTGCTACTCCATTTCAAGCTAGTCTCTTCTACCAATTAATGCCTGAAAGCAACCCACTCCACCAGGAAGACGCCTAACCAAAGCATCAAGCTTTCTCCTCTATGGGTTGGTAAGGCTGTTACTGTCTCTTGCGGTTCTTGCGCTCTGTTGGTGCCATCTTTCTGGGCTCTGTTCCTGCCGTCTCTCATGCTGGTCTCTTGCTCTCCTCCTGCCGTCTGTCATGCCATATGCCAGGGTCTCTCTGTCAGGATCTCAGGTCAAGGATGCACTCCACTTCTGTTTTCACATTTTAGGTATCTGTCAGAGCAACACCCCACTCTCTCGGTACCAAATTTGTTAGACTGGGTTCTCTAGAAAAACAAAACCAGTAAAGCTTATATATAGAGAGAGAAAGAGAAATTTATCTTAGGAAGATGGCTCACACACTTATAGAAGATAGCAAGTCTAAAGTTCATGAATCAAATGTCAAGCTGGAGGCTTCTCCTCACTCATGCAGCTGCAGGGGCTGAGGAGCTCAATGTTGGCAGGCAGTATACCGGTTGTTGACTCCAGCGAATGACAAATTCAAGATCTCCAGGCCAAATGGTGGATTGTTCGCTCACGGACAGTTGTAGGCAGCACAACAGAATCCTGATCCACAGAAGAGTGTCTCTTTTCCCAGGATGCCCATAAATATACTGGAAGCAGGCCACACCCCTAGGGAAACTCCCTTTCAACAGATTGGCTGCTCAAAACATATTCATCTGATCCCATCATGGGAATAAACACATCACAACTGCTTAAACCACACCGAATTGAGGTCCAAGCAAGTTAACACACAGCTCTAACTATCACAGCAGCCAATCGGTTGGAGGGGGAGTTTCCTTGAGGTTGTAGCCTGCATCTAGTATATATGGTTCTTTTTGCAAAGTTCACTTACTCTCAATCTTGCATCCAACTCATCATCCTGTGATCTCCTGTTCTTGAGACATGAACCAGCAGCCTGTCCTATGACCAGTACATCCCTGAATTCACCAGCTTCCACAGCCTCATGGGCCATCAGCCTGCTGTCTGATCTGCCAATTTTAGATTCACCAGACCCTGCAACCATGTGAGTTAGGAGAAGCCTCCAGCCAGATGCCTGACCCATGGGTTTGGGTTTTACCAGCCTCCAAAACTGTGTGAACTATTTCCTTGGAACAAATTTCTCTCTCTCTATATATATTATATATACATGTCACTGGTTTGCTCCTTTAGAGAACCCATCCTAAAACACATTGTGTGTTTTAAAAATATGTGTTGGAATCCTAACCCTTTACTTGTGGATGTAATCCTATTGTGTCAATGAGGCCATACAAGTGCAGGGTGTTTCCTAAGCCTAATCACTTCTGAATTATAAGAAGCAGCATCCAAAAAAAGGCAAACTCATTGCCATACACTCAATGTTGACTCATAGAGACCCTGCTGTGTTTCCGAGGCAGTAAATCTTTATAGAAGTAGACTGCTCCGTCTTCTTCCACTAAGTGGCTGGTAGGTTAGAACTGCCAACCTTCTCACTAGCAGTCAGATGCCTTAGGCACTGCGCCACCAGAACTCCTCAGGGGCAGCATAGACACAAAGAAAAACAAGCACATAATGGAAAAAATAGATACCACAAGAAGATAACCAAGGAACTAAGGGCTGCTGGTGCTGTAGAACTGAGACAAGGATTGTCTCCCAGAGCTGGCAGAGAGAGAAAACCTTCAACTATAGCTGGTGCCCTAAATTCAGACTTCTAGCTCCCAAGTTGTGAGAAAATAAATTTCTGCTCTTTAAAGCCTCCCACTTGTGGTTATTTCTGTGACAGAAGCACTAGGACACTAAGACAAACATCTAGTATCTTCTTTTATATGATACCTGTTGTCATTTTTGTAAGGTGCCTTTGAGTTGATTTTCTACTCATCATACACCATGTGATAGAGTGGCACCACCTCCAGAGTAGAACTACCTCCACTGGGCTTTCTAGGCTGTCATATTTATGGGAGGAGATTGTCAGATGTTTTTCCTGCAGATCCAGTGGGTGGGTTCAAACCACCAACCTTTCAGTTGGCAACTGAGCTTTTGACTGTTGTGCTACTAGGGCTC
>NW_006921709.1:2119686-2120834 GCF_000298275.1 Orycteropus afer afer | reverse complement strand
ACGGAAGTAGATTGCCCTGTCTTCCTTCCGAGGAGTGGCTGGTGAATTTTAACCACCAGCCTTCTGGTTAGCAGTCAAATGCCTTAGGCACTGCACCACCAGAGCTCCCTCCCTCTCCCACCCCTAGTAACCAACAAAGAAATTTTTCTTCCATATATAAACCTTTCCTTGACTTTTTATAATAATGAACTAAAACTGTATTTGTCCTTATGTGATATACTTGTTTCACTCAGCATAATGCCCTCCAAGTTCATCCATGTTATGCAGTGTTTTGCAGAGTCTACATTATTCTTTAGTGTTACATAGAATTCCATTGTGTGTATATACCATACTTTGGTTATCCATTCTTCTGTTCATGGACACCTAGGTTGTTTCCATCTTTTGGCTATTGTAAATAGTGCTGCAATGAACATGGGTATGCATGTATCTGTTCTTGTCCTGGCTCTGACTTCTTTAGGATATATACCCAGTAATGGAATTGCTGGGTCAAATGGTATTTCTAATTCCAGCTTTTTTAGGAATCACCATACTGCTTTCCACAGTGGTTGTAGCATTTTACAGTCGTACCAGCAGTGTATGAGAGTCCCAATCTCTCCACATCTTCTCTAGCATTTGTTATTTTCTGTCTTGTTGAAATTTGCCATTAGTGCTGGGGTGAGATGGTATGTCCTTGTTTTGATTTGCATCTCTCTGATGGCTAATGATCATGAACATTTCTTCATGTGTTTGTTGGCCACCTGAATGTCCTCTTTGGTGAAGTGTCTATTCATGTCTTTTGCCCATTTTTTTAATTGGATTGTTAATCCTTTTGTTGTTGAGATATAAATTTTAGAGATAAATCCCTTGTCAGATATGTTGTTGCCAAATATTTTTTCCCATTCTGTAGGTTCTCCTTCTACTATTTTGACAGTGTAATTATCAACAAGTATGAATTTGTTGCTATCATTTTGGTATGTGCTTTTTCCTGGTATTGGTGATTTCTTTGTTCCATATAATTTTCTGTGCTGCGCTCGTTTGGTTTATGAATCATATTGTCACTTGCTTCTTTGCTATTGTTTTAGTATTTGCTAAATATTTGTGCTGGTCCTCTTTTTTTTTTTTAATTTTGATGTGAAGGTTTATAATTTTTCTTTGAGGTTGTTGTTGTT
>NW_006921709.1:2117171-2119151 GCF_000298275.1 Orycteropus afer afer | reverse complement strand
GACTTCCCTATCATTTAGAAGTTTTGTAACTGCACAATTTTTTCCCTCTTTTTGGTTTATAGTTGACCTCATTTGTCAATTGATGTCTCTGGTTCCCTGTTTACAATCTTGTAGGCTTATTTTCTTTGGATACTTCTATAATTGTATTGGTTTCTGGTTTATGTCATCATGTGTGTTAATGGTCAGTTGTTGTTTGCTGTTATTGGTTCTCTGTTCAAAGGACTCCCTTCAGCATCTCTTGTAAGATTGGTCTTTTTAACACATTCCCTTAATTCCTGCTTATCTGGAAATGTCCTAATTTCACCATCATATTTGAGAGACGGTTTTGCTGAGTATAATTCTTGGTTGGAAATTTTTCTTTCAGAGTTTTGTATATACCCATTGTCTTCTTGCCTGCATGGTTTCTGCTGAGAAGTCTGAGCTAAGTCTTATTGGTTGCCCCTTGTAGGAAACTTTTTGTTTCTCCCATGCTGCTTTCAGGATTCTTTCTTTGTCTTTGGTTTTGGTGAGTTTGATAATGATAAGTCTTGGTGATTTTCTTTTGGGGTCTATCCTGTTTGTGGTTCGTTGGACTTCTTAAATGGATATATTCTCATATTTCATCATACTGGGAAAGTTCTCTTCCAACAAATCTTCAACAATTTTCTCTGTGGTTTTATTTTTCTCTCCCTGTTCTGGAATTCCGATTACACGTAGGTTATTCTTTTTGATGGCATCCCACACGAACCTTAGGCTTCCTTCATTTTGTTTTGATCTTTTTTCTGATTGATCCCTTTCCAAAGAAGTATTCAGATATGTGTCTTCAATCTCACTAATTCTGTCTTCCATTGATTCAGTTCTACTCCTTTGCGCATTCAATATCTTATCTATTTCTGAGAATTTAGTGTTAACCTTTTGGATTTCTATCTGTAGATTTTGTATCGTTTCTAATTTTTCATTTATTTTATCATTTTATTCTTGTCTTGTCTTTTGAAATTGTTCTAGTGTTTTCTCTGGGTTTTCCTTAATTTTGCCAGTGTTTTCCTTGTTCTGTCTCTCAATCTGTTGAAGGTACCTAAATATAATTGTTTTGAATTCCTTATCAGGGAGTTCCAATGCTATGTTTTCTTCAGGGATGTGTTCTGGTTCTGTGTCCTGGTCCTTTGTTTCTCTTGCTTTATCTTGCTTCTTTGTGTGGACTGAGATGGTCTGTTGGCCCCAAAACATTGTGACATTTTTGTGCTTATATTTGATTGGTGATTGTATGTTGTAGTGATTTACCCACAATTTTTGTTTTCTTTGGATGTTATCTATGTAAGCAGGGTACTGTGCTCCTCTATTCACTAGTTGGCAACACTTATACATTCACCACCTGTCTCCTTTCCTGTTGTCAGCATCCCATATATCCCTGCTGTCTTTGGCAAGCAGAACCTATTCTTAGGTCCCTGGAATCCGAATGAGAATGCTGTCACTTTAAATATCCAAAATGGCTACCACTTGTAAACATTCAAAATGGCTGCACCTTCGGTCACTTTAAATATCCAAAATGGCCACTGCTTATAAACATTCAAAATGGCTGTGCCCTTGGTCACTTTAAATATCCAATATGGCTGCCACTTGTAAACAATCAAAATGGCTGTGCCTTCCAGACACCTGAAAGTCCACAGTTCAGGTTGTCTCCCTCCTTGCTGTTTCACTTTCTTGTCATAGGCCACCAGCACAGTTGTCCCTACAGCCCTTGGCAACCAGGGCTTATCTTTAGGTCAGTTCTCACATCCTAACACCACTTTGCCACTCCTCAGAAAGAATGTTGGACAATCTACTTCCATAGTGATACTTCCTCAGAAACCCAAGGAGGCATTGCTATGAGTAAGGTCCAACTCCATAGCACATAACAACAACAACAACACTTTGAAATATTTAGGCTATTGGTCCTGTCAGAGTAGCTGACAGTCCACAGCTCTGTCCATTTCTGTACTCACCGTTTTTATTCGTGTTTTT
>NW_006921709.1:2114588-2116754 GCF_000298275.1 Orycteropus afer afer | reverse complement strand
GAAACCCAAGGAGGGGTCGCTATGTGTTAGGTCCGACTCAACGGCACACAACAACAACAAGTAAAACATACTTACATACTGTTTATGGACACTCATACATTTGTAGAAGCTCTGGTGGTGTAGTTCCTAAGGCATTTGACTACTAACCAGAAGGCTGGTGGTTCAAACCTACCAGTTGCTCCTCAGAAGGAAGATTGGGCAATCTCAGATGTGTATAACTTTTAAACTCGAGCAACAGATTGCTTTTAGATGTTTTCCTTTGTTGTTGCTAAAATCTATTTCCCTCTGAACAGTGGTCACATATGGTATCATTTCCATGGACACAAAGAAAAAAATCCCCCTGTTGATATGTACCCTGTTCAAAGTGTGTGCTTCCCAGATCACCCCAGACTACTCCCAGAGGCTTCTAGAGTATAGAGGGGGGCCTTGCCAGCACAGAGGGATGAGCTCAGCACATTTGCTTCCTGACAACTTTTCTCAGACCCACATTTAAGGTACAAGTAACAGTGTTGTTGTAAATGGCCATTATGAGGCCAGTTCAGTGTATCCATGGAGGCAGTAGTCCTAGGAGTTAAGTAAAACTGGTTTGGGATTCAGAATGCCGAGAGGATCAAAGGCCAGCTCCCGTGCTTATACTTAGCTCATTGATCTTGAGCAAGTAGTTTATCCTGTCTGTGCTTTGGTTTTCTCATCTGTAAAATGAAGGTAACTTTTAATTCATAGAGTTAAAAAGATAAAATGAGATGAAGCCTGTCCCATAGTAAGTGATTCTGGCATGAGGCTCTGTCACAATCTTAACTATGTATATAGGCAAGATGAAGTGTCCAGTCACCCAAAACTCAGCCTCCAGTTCTCATAAAAGTTGAATTTTCCACATTTCGTTTTCCTCAACCAACACTTTTCCCATGAGATGATCTAGAGACTTCTGAATAGTTTAATCTATTGTGCCCTCAACCACTTTTGCCTTGGAAATTTGAGAGCTAACACCATCATTTAACCAACTGCATGAATAATACTCCATTAATGCACCTATTCACAAATCATCCTTTTGCCTATGTCAGTAGTCTCAGTACTGATTTTAAGGGGTCATAGAACATGTTGAGACTCTGAGTACAGCTACTATCATCCCCTCCCCTACCAACCACTAGTACCACATAGTAACTACAATTTCAAAAGCACAACACCCCCTGATGCCTGTTCATGGACCCTCTGGGAAGTTCAGTAGTTACAAAGCCCTCTATTCTTATCCCCACCCCCTTTTTTAAAGCTACATCTAACCACATGATCTTCCACCACAGTATTCCCTTGTCTTCCCCAACCCAAGGTAACTCTTTTCATTCCTTTAAAAAAAAAAACAAAAAACTTTTTATTATGACTTGGGTGAAATTTTACAAAGCAGATTTTTTTTTTTTACATTCAAAAGTTCATACATATTTTGTTTTGTGACACTGATTACAATCCCCACAGTGTAACAGCTCTCCTCCCACTTCCTTCCTGTGGTTACCTTTTCCCTATGTCCTTCTTGCCTATGCATTCCTGCCTTCTTACCTTTTCCCATGTGCAAATGCCACCCTTCTGATCTCCCATGGTTGGTTGTTCTAAGGAATGCATCTTCCTGGTGTAGTTGTTTGGCTTTGTAGGTTTGTAGGCCTGTTTGGCTGAGAGTTAAACCACAGGAGTGAGTTAAATTCTAGGCCCAAAGGGTGACTCAGGGCCTTCAGGAATTTCACCAGTATCTATCCAACAAATAAATCTGGTCTTTTTTTTATATCTTTAAATTTTATTCCACATTTTTTCTCCCACTCTATACAGTATTTCCAATTTTGATCCCTTTCTGAGTGGTTGACTTGGTAACCAGGTACCATCTAGTTCATCTGGTCTCAGGGTCATGTAGGCTGAGGTCCTCATGGTCCATTAGTCCTTTGGACTAACTTTTTCCATTTGTCTTTGATTTTCTTCACTCTTCTTTGCTCCAGTTGAGCAGAGACAAATAGTTGCATTTTAGATGGCTGCTCCCCAGCTTTTAATACTCTGATGCTGCTGTGTGCTGTGGAGTTAGTCCCGACACATAGTGACCCCTCCTTGGGTTTCCGAGGCAGTATCACTACAGAAGTAGGATTGCCCAACCTTCCTTCTGAGGAGTGGCTGGTGGGTTTGAACCGCCAG
>NW_006921709.1:2111013-2114133 GCF_000298275.1 Orycteropus afer afer | reverse complement strand
TTGTGCCAGTTGAAGTTGATGTCCTTCATGACTGTGGTCCCAAGCCCACAGAGCCAGCCATTCACTTCCTCAATATGCTTACTTGTGGCTAAAAAGTTATCCTAACTTTTCCCCTTGTTAGCTTTGTACTGCATATGGATGTTTTTATAGCACATACAAATACGTATGTAGAAATATCGTGTGCCAAACCTATCTACAGTCATGGGTATATTCCTGTTCACCTACCCATATCTGACCTTCTTGCCTGTCTACCTGTGTATTCACCCATAGATTAGTGCTTATTATTATCGATAATGCAGTATTGTGTATGCATCTAGATGGCTGCATGCAAGCTTTTAAGATCCCAGTCACTACTTGCCAAAAGAAGGTTGAACAGTGTTTTGTGTAGTATGTTATGCCAATTGAGCTTGATGCGCCCTGCAACTATGGTCCCAAGCCCACAGGTCCAAGTACTTGCTCCCTCCGGGTAGCTGGCTGTGACCAAGAAGCGACTACAATGTTGTCCCTTGTCAGCTCTATTATACACCTGGGAATTCTTACAGAACATAGCAATACACTTGTAGAAACATTGTCTACCTACTCTATACATGGTCTTGGGCATACTCCCCCCCCTGCATAGATATACCTAATAGTTCAGCCTGTCCACCCTTCTATCCACCCATATATCCACATTTACTTTCACTGGCAATGCAATATTGTATACGTGCAAAAGAGTTCATCTTTGTTGTCTGTACCTCCCATGTACTTCTCTATGTCTTCCTCTCCCTCATTGCCACCATGTTGATCACTCACATTTGGTACATTGCCCTTCTCTTCACTCAAATCAATACTTATTTCTACCTATCTGACAGTGTTCCCTCCTCTCCCCTCCCACCCCTGGTAAACAATAAAGGAAATATCCTTCCATATATAAACCTTTCCTTGACTTTTACAATAATGGACTAATACAATATTTTGCCCTTGTGTTATTGACTTATTTCTTATTTCACTCAGCATAATGTCCTCCAAGTTCATCCACATTATGTGGTGTTTTGTAGATTCTATGTAATTCTTTAGGGTTGCATAGTATTCCATTGTGTCTATGTACTATAGTTTGGTTATCCATTCTTCTGTTGATGGACACCTAGGTTGTTTCCATCTTTTGGCTATTGCAAATATTTCTGCAATGAACATGGGTGTGCACTTGTCCTGGCTCTCTCTTCTTTAGGATATATACCTAGTAATGGAATGACTGGATCAAATGGTATTTCTAATACCAACTTTTTAAGGAATCACCATACTGCTTTCCACAGCAGTCGTATCATTTTACAGTCCCACCAGCAGTGTATGAGAGTCCAAATCTCTCTGCATCCTTGCCAGCATTTGTTATTTTCTGTCTTGTTGAACTTTGATACCAGTGCTGGGGCAAGATAGTGTCTCATTGTTGTTTTGCTTTGCATCTCTCTAAGGGCTAATGAGGAGCTCTGGTGGCATAGTGCCTAAGGCACTTGACTGCTAAACAGAATGCTGGTGATTCAAAACACCAGCCACTCCTTGGAAGGGAGGTTGGGCAATCTACTTCCATAGTGATACCACCTAGGAAACCAAAGGAAGGGTCGCTATGAGTCAGATCCGACTCCACGGCAGGGCTTGCATTGTGTAATGGCTAATGATCATGAGCATTTCTTCACATATTTGTTGGCTACCTGAATATCCTCTTTGGTGAAGTGTCTATTCATGTCTTCTGCCCATTTTTTAATTGCATTATTTGTCTTTTTGTTGTTGAGATGTTGGAGTTTTCTATGAATTCTAGGGATACGTTGACAAATATTTTTTTCCCAATCTGTAGGTTCTCTTTTGGAGAAGTCTTTGGAAGCATATAAAAATTTACTTTTTAGAAGGTCACATTCATCTAGTTGACCTTCTACTGTTTGTGCATTTTGGGTTATGCTTGATAGTCTATTTATGCCATCTATTAGGGCCCCTAAATTTGCCCCTGGTTTTTGCTTGAGTAACTTTATAGTTTTAGGTTTCACATTTAAGTCTTTGATCCATCTGGAGTTAGTTTTTGTATATTGTGTGAGGTACAAACCTTGTTTCATTTTTCTCAAATGGATAGTTAGTTTTGCCAGCACCATTTATTAAACAAACATTCTCTTCCCTATTGAATGGATTTCAGCCCTTTGTCAAAGATCACCTGACCATAAGTTGAAGGATTTATTTCTGGGTTTTCAAATCTATTCCATTCGTCTATGTGTCTGTCATTATACCAATACCAGACAGTTTTGACTACTGTGGCTGTATAGGAGGTCTTGAGATCTGGCTGTGTGAGACCTCCTACTTTGTTCTTCAACAGTGCTTTGCTTATCCAAGGTCTCTTTCCTTTCCATATAAAGTTAGTGACTGTTTTTTCTATATCCTTAAAGGATGTTGATGGGGTCTGGATTGGGATTTCAATGAATGTATAGGTTGCTTTGAGTAGGATTACATTTTCACAATGTTCAGTCTTCCGATCCACGAACATGGTATGTTCTTCCATTTATGTAGATCTCTTATGGTTTCTTGAAGTAGTTTTTTATAGATTTCTTTGTACAGGTCTTTTGTATCCCTGGTAAGATTTATTCCCAAGTATTTTATTTTTTTGGTAGCTATTATAAATGGAGGCGCTCTGGTAGCATAGTGCCTAAGGCACTTGACTGCTAACCAGAAGGCTGGCGGTTCAAACCCACCAGCGACTCTTCAGAAGGAAGGTTGGGCAATCTACTTCCATAGTGATACTGCCTCAGCAACCGAAGGAGGAGTCGCTATGACTCGGGTCCGACTCGACGACACATAACAACAACAACAACATTGTAAATGGTATTGATTTCCTCATTTCTTTTTCAGCAATCTCTTTGCTGTTGTAGAGGAATCTCAATGTTGATCTTGTATCCTGCTGTGATGCTAAATTGCTCGATTACTTGCAGTAGATTTTTTACTGAGTCACTTGGGTTTTCTAGATATAGGACCATATCATCAGCAAATAAGGATAGTTTGACTTCTTCCTTACCAATTTGGATGCTTTTGATTTCCCTTTCTTGCCTATTACCCTGGCTTGGACTTCCCATACAATGTTGAATACAAGGGGTGATAGAGGGAATC
>NW_006921709.1:2099535-2110098 GCF_000298275.1 Orycteropus afer afer | reverse complement strand
TTTGAACTGCCAGCCTTCTGGTTAGCAGTCAAGTGCCTTAGCCACTATGCTACCAGAGCTCCCACAGTTCTTCATAGTATCTTGATATTATCTTTTAATCTCAGTTGGTTCTGTTGTAATGTTGCCCATTTCGTTTCTTATTTATGTTATTTTTATCCTCTCCCCCTTTTCATTTGTTAAATTTGCCAGTGGTTTGTCAATTTTATTAATCTTTACAAAAAACAAACTTCTAGTTTGTTGATTTTTTATTGTCTTTCTATTTTCTGTTTCATTGATTTCTGCTCAAACTTTTATTACTTTTCTTCTTGTGACTGTAGGCTTTTCTTGGTGTTCTATTTCTAATTGTTGGAGATGTTGATTTAAAGTGTTAATTTTGGCTCTTTCTTCTTTTTTGATATGTGCATTTATTGGTACAAACTGACCTCTGATCACTGCTTTTGCTGTGTCAGAAAGATTTTCCTATGCTGTGTTTTCATTCTCATTTAATTCAAGGAATTTTTGAATTTTAAATTTTATTTCTTCTCTTACCCAATCTTTCTTAAAGAGGGTGTTGTTTAGTTTACATGTGGTTGCTATTTTTCCATTGATCTTCATGTTGTTGATTTCTAATTTGATAGCATTGTGATCTGAGAAGATGCTTTGCAGTATTTCAGCATTTTTTAATTTATTAAGGCTTGCTCTATGGCCTAACATATGGTCTATCATGAAAAAAGGTCCATGTGCACTGGAAAAGAATGTATATTGTGCTGTTGTTGGATGAAATGTTCTGTAGATGTCTATAAGGTCAAGTTAGTGGATTGTATTGTTTAGCTCTTCTTTGTCTGTTGAGTTTCTTTTCAGTTGTTCTATCTTTCATTGAAAGTGGTGTATTAACATCTCCCACTGGGACTGTGGAATCAAATATTTAGCTTTTCAACTCTCTTAAAGTTTGATTTATATATTTTGGGGCTCTTTCATTGGGTCCATAAATATTTATTATGGTTATATCTTCATGTTCAGTTGATCCTTTAATCATTATATAATTTTCTTCCTTGTCTCATATGGTGGTTTTTGTCTTAAAGTCAAATTGATAAAAAATTAATGTTGCCACTCCTGCTCTTTTTTGGTTGCCATTTGCTTGATATATCTTTTCCACTCTTTGATTTTTGGTCTGTTTTAGTCTTTGTCCCTACGATGTGTCTTTTGTAGACAGTATATTGATGGGTTTTGTTTTCTTATCCAGTTTGCAACTTTCCATCTCTTGAGTGGTGCATTTAATCCATTAACATTCAGTGTAATTATCGACAAGTATGAATTTGTTGCTTTCATTTTGTTATGTGTTTTTTCACAGTGTTCCTGGTTTCTCTGTTTGATATAATTTTCTGTGCTGAGCTCATTATATTTATGTATCATGTTATCATTTACTTTGTTGCTATTGTTTTAGTATTTGCTAAATATTTGTGCTTGTCTTCTTTTTTATTATGATGTTACAGTTTATCATTTTTCTTTGAGGTTACCCTGTGATTTGTAATTTTCTCCCCAAGTTTACAATAGTCCATTCTATCTTGCAACTCTCTTGACTTCTTCACCATTTAGAGGTTCTGTAACTTCACAGTATTTTCCCTCTTTTTGGTTTGTAGTTGACTTTATTTGCCAATTGTTGTCTGTGGTTCCCTGTTTACAACCTTGTAAACTTATTTTATTTTGGATACATTTACAGCTGTGTTGGTTTCTGGGTTATGTCATCATGTATATTAATCACCAGTTATTATTTGCTATTATTGGTTCTCTTTTCAAAGTACTCCCTTTAATTTCTTTTGCAAGGTTGGTCTGGTTTTAACAAATTCTCTTAATTTCTGCTTATCTGGAAATCTCCTAATTTCAGCATCATATTTTGAGGGACAATTTTGCTGGGTATATAATTCTTGGTTGGAAATTTTTCTCATTCAGGGTTTTATATATACCATCCCATTGCCTTTTCCCTTGCATGGTCTGGTGAGAAATCAAAGCTTATTGTTATTGATTGTCCGTTGTAACTCTTCATTTTTCCCATGCTGCTTTCAAGATTCTTTCTTTGTCATTGGTTTTGATGAGTGTGGTGGTTATGTTTGTGTGTCAGCTTGGCTGGGCCTGGCTGAGTGGCTCAGCAGTTGAATGTCATTGTTCCCCATAGTTAGATTGGTATTTAACTCCATGGTGGAATCTATTAAAACAGCTGAGTAGCTGCTTTGGGTATGTGGTCTGCTTCCTGTATATAAGAAACAGCTTTGGAAATGGCCTCTAGTTTATGGTATGCTTTCACCCTGCATGTAACCATGTCACTGTTCAGTAGCCTGCCATGCTCTGCCAGTCCTGGGGCTTCCAATGCACTTGAATCAAAGGCCTGCCATGTGGTTTGGTAACATTGGGCCATTTGTATTTGTCAACCTTGGGTGTGTTAGCCTCAGTAGTCAGCAGCTGTCTGAGTGAAGAAAAGCCTCTAGCTTCAGTAGGCCAGAAGCAAGAGGCAGAGCTGAAGCCCAAGGTGAAGGGGTTTTCACACAGCCCCTAGAACCTTGCACTTTGAATTCAGACTTCTAGCCTCCTGAACTGTAAGAGAATAAAATCCTGTTCGTTAAGGCCATCCCATCTATTCCTGTCAGAGCAGCACTAGGTAACCAGAACAATGAGTTTGATGATGATATGTCTTGGTGATTTTCCTTTAGGGTCTATCCTGTTTGGGGTTTGATGGACTTCCTGAATGGATATATTCTCATTTTTCATCATATCAGGGAAGTTCTCTTCCAACAAATCTTGGACAATTTTCTCAGTGCTTTTCTTTTTCTCTTTCTGTTATGGAATTCCAATGACATGCATGTTATTTCTTTTGATGGTATGCCACATGAACCTTAGACTTTCTTCATTTCATTTTGATCTTTTTTCTGATTGATCACTTTCCAAAGAAGTATTCAGGTATTTGTCTTTAATCTCATTAACTCTGTCTTACATTGATTCAATTCTACTCCTTTGCCCTTTCAATGTGTTATGTATTTCTGACAATTTAGTATTAATCTTCTAGATCCCTATCTGTAGATTTTGAATCATTTCTAATTTTTCTTTTTTTTTTTTATTTTGTTCTTGTATTTTCTTTCAAAATTCTTCTAGGGTTTTGTCTGTGTTTTCCTTGATCTGTCTCTCCATCCTTTGAAGATACCTAAATAAATATAATTCTTTTAAATTCCTTATCAAGGAATTCCAATTCTGCTTCTTCCTCAGGGATGTATTCTGGGTCTGTATCCTGCTCCCTTGTTTCTTCTCTTGCTTTATCTTGCTTACTTGTGTGGATTGTGATGGTCTGTTGTCTCCAAGACATTGTGATGTTGTTCTATTTTGGTCTTTGTTAACTGTTTGTGAAGAGCAGCCAAGGGTGAGTCAGGCTCTTCTTGGTGGTTGTTTATTATTGGGCAGTTGGTGGAGAAGGAAGTGGTGGCTCTCACTCAGTAAGTGAAGCTGAAGGTGTGGGTGTACTTGTGTTGTATGGGCACTGTTGCTGTTCCCCATTCAGTTACATAAAAATAACTATTGAACAAGCATGAAAAAAATAAAAGCAAGTTGGCAAAAAATACACCACGTAATCACACAGAAATGATAACCAAAAGGAAAAAGAAAACCAACAATATCTGGGGAGAGGGCATTCAGAGAAAAAATGTAGAGTAGGAGAATAATGAAGAAAAAATGGGGAAAATGCAAAAAGGGAAACAATGAATGGCATTAACCATGGGAAAGAGAAAAATTGGAACCAGGAACAGGGAAGAGAAAAAAAGCTGAAAACTAGAACCTCAGAAGGGAAGAATAAAGAATGATAATAAAAAGGATAAAATAATGATAATAATAATCTTAAAACAGCCAAAAACAAACAAACTAAAAAAAAAAAAAGAAAAAAGGATTAAAAAGAAAAAAAAAAATCTGGGCAGGAAGAGGTAGGTCACCCAGGCTCCATCCGAGCACACAGACTGGGATGGAATTCCTGCCGGCCCCAAGGGTGAGTGGGAGTGAAGGACGCTGCACCTCTTTTCACCAAGAGGGTGTGGGGTATAAGAGTAATAAGAGCAATATTGCACCTTTCCAGTCACTGGTGTCCGGAATGTCCTTGCAGTTTCCGGCAAGTGGAGCCTATTCTTAAGTCCCTGGAATCTGAGGGAACATTGTCACTTTAAATATCTAAAATGGTCCAACCACTTGCAAACATTCAAAATGGCTGTGCTCTCCAGTCAGGCAAAAGTCCACAGCTTAGCCTGCCTTCCTTTTTGCTGTTTTCTCTTTTATTCATCAACCACCAGTGCAGTCTTCTGTGCAGTTCCTGGCTATCAGGGCTGATTTTTAGGTTAATTCTTAGGTCCTAACACCACTCAGCAATATCCAAGCTGTCTGTGCCATCAGGATCAATACCAGACTGCAGCTCCATATGTTTCCTTTTTTGGTGTTTTCATGCAAATTCTTCTACTAGTTGGAGTTCTGTCCACTTCCATATCCTTCCCTTCAAAGCTCAGGGCTCCAGGATTATCTTCTGTATGTGTGTTAATTGGTTCCCCTTTTCTTTGTTGAAGGGGGTCTGTGCAGTCTTTCTTGCCTATTCTGCCATCTTACCAGAACTCTTTCTTTGATTTTTTATAATAATAGACTCATACAATATTTGTCCTTCTGTGATTGCTTATTTCACTCATTATAATGTCCTACTTCATCCATGCTATGAGGTGATTCACTGATTCTTCATTATTCTTTAATGTTGCATAGTATTCTGTTATGTGTTTGTACCACAGTTTGGTTATCCATTCATCTGTTGATGGACATTTAGGTTGTTTCCATATCTTTGCTATTGTAAATAATTCTGTGATGAATATGAGTGTGCGTATACTTATTTATGTCGTATACATGACTTCTTTAGAATATATTCCTGGTAGTAGGGTTGCTGGATCAAATGGTATTTCTATTTCCAATGTTTTAAGGAAGTTTTATACCATTTCCCATAGTGGTTTCCCATTTTACAGTCCCATCAGCAGTGTAGAAGAGTTCCAATCTCTCTATACTCTTGCCAATATTTGTTGTTTTCTGTCTTGTTAAATTTTGCTATTATTGCTGGGTGAGATGATATCTTGTTGTTTTGATTTGAATCTCTCTAATGGCTAATGATTGCAAGCATTTCTTCGGGTGTTTGGTGGCTACCTGAATATCTTGTTTGATGAAGAGTCTGTTCAATGTCCTTTGCCCATTTTTGAATTAGATCGTTTGTCTTTCTGTGGTTGAGGAATTTAAATTGTCTGTAAATTTTAGAGTTAAATCCCTTGTCAGATATGCCATTGCCAAATATTTTTTCCCAATTTGTAGGTTCTCTTTTCACTCTTTTGGAGGAGTCTTTTGATGCACATAAGGGTTTAATTTTTAGAATGTCCCAGTAGTCATCTAGTTTATCTTCTGTTGTTTGTGCATTTTGGCTCATGGTTGATAGTCTATTTATGTCATAAATTAAGGAGCTCTGGTAACACAGTGCTTAAGGCATTTGATGCTAACCAGAAGGTTGGTGGTTCAAACCCAATAGCTGCTCTGCAGAAGGAAGATGAGTCAATCCACTTCCATAAAGATTTACTTCCTTGAAAATCCAATGGGAATCACTATGAATCAGAATTAACTTGATGACAGTGAGTTTGGATTTTTGGTTTTTAAATTTGCCCTTATTTTATCTTTGATAAACTTTATAGTTTTGGGTTGTACAATTAGGTCTTTGATCCATCCTGAGTTTGTTTTTATGTATGGTGTGAGGCTTGGATCTTGTTTCATTTTTCTGCAAGTGGATATCCACTTTTGCCAGGGCCATTTGTAAAAGATACACTCTCTTCCCCATTTAATAGGCCGAAGCCCTTTGTCAAAGATAATCTTTTCGGAGGTGGATGGATCTATTTCTGGATTCTCAATTCTTTTCCAGTGGTGAATGTGTCTGTTCTTGTGCCAATCCCATGCTATTTTGACTGCTGTGGCTTTGTAATAGGTTTTAGATTGGGGAGTGTGAAACTTCCTACTTTGTTTTCCTTCTGCAGTTGTGCTTTGCTTATCCAAGTTCTCTTTCTTTTCTGTATTAAATTAGTGATAATTTGTTCCATATCCTTAAAAACGATGAAATTTTGATTGGGATTGCATTGTACCTATAAATTTTTGGAGGTGGTATTGACATTTTCACAATGTTCAGTCTTTCTATCCATAAGCATGGTGTATTCTTCCATTTAATGTAGGTCTCTTATAGTTTCTTGTAGTAGTGTTTTGTAGTTTTCTTTGTATAGGTCTTTTGTGTCCCTGGTAAGATTGATTCCTAAGTATTTTCTCTTTTTGGTAGCTACTGCAAATGGCATTGTTTTCCTTATTTTCTTTTCAGTGATCTCTTTAAGTTAGAGGAATCCAACTGATTTTTGTTGATCTTTTATCCTGCCACTTTGCTGAATCTTTTAATTAGTTCTAGTAATTTTCTTATTGTGTCTTTTGGTTTTTCTATGTATAGAATCATGCCATCTGCAAATAGAGATAGTTTTACTTCTTCTTTCCCAACTTGGATGATTTTATTTCTCTATCTTACCTTATTGTCCTGGCTAGAACTTCCAATATATTATTGAATACAGGTGGTGATAGAAGACATCCTTGTCTGGTTCCTGTTTGCAAGGGGAATACTTTGAGTTTCTCCCCATTGAGAATAATGTTGGCTGTTGGTTTTATGTATGTGCTCTTTATTATGTTGAGGAATTTCCCTTCTATTTCTATTTTGCTGCGAGTTTTTATAAAGAATGGGTGCTGGATTTTATCACATGTCTTTTCTGCATTGGTTGATATAATCATGTGGTTCTTTTACTTTATTTATGTGATGGATTATGTTGATGGTTTTTTTAATGCTGAACCATCCTTGCATACCTTGTATGAATCCTACTTGGTCATGGTGTATTATTTATTTGTTTTTTTGACATAGTGTTGGATTCTCTTGGCTAGAATTCTGTTGATATTTTTCATCTATATTCATGAGGGATATTGGTCTGTACTTTTCCTTTTTGGTGGTGTTTTTGTCTGGTTTTGGTATCAGGGTTATGCTTGCTTCATAGAATGAATTTGGGTGTATGCCATCCTTTCCTATGTTCTGGAAAAGCTTGAGTAGGTGCCAAAGCAGCAGGGAGGCCACATCTTCTGACCTCCTCTAACCCCAGAAAAGGAAGACAGAACCACTATCAGTAGCCCAAGGCCTATCCCTGCGAGGTGAGACATGCTGACTCCCTGCAGCCCTTTCACCAATCCTGACACCAACCTTTCCTACTGCAGCACTCACCACCTCTCTGATGGGTTCAGTAATTCACTACAATGGCCACAGAGAACTCATAGATTATGGGGTTTATTAGGGAAGCAACAGGTTATAATTGAAGTTCAGGAACACACTCAGTCTTTTAGCGTACTGTCTCTCAGCTGAAAATCTTTCTGAGTCTCTCTCCCAACAGTGTGTGTCTCTCAGTGTGTCTCTCTCAGCAGTGACTGTCTCTTGGTGTCTTTTTCTCAGCAGCATGTGTCTCTCAGGAGTGTGTTTTTCTCAGCAGCACATCTTTCTCAAGCAGCAGTCAGAGAGACTCTTTCTGCCTCTAGGAAGGCTCCTTTTGAGCATGGCAGAGTGGCCAAACTAACCAATCCCAACATCAGAATTCTAAACACCTGAGACAGAGCGAACTTCCCAGAAAATTACTTTGTGCTGCACCTAACAGAAATACCCCAGGTGGATAACTAACACTCAGGAGCTACTTGGTTGCTCATGGCCAGTTACACCACAGAGTTTACAAAGAAGTATGGATAGAAAAGGTCATACCAGGTAATTTACTATGCCATAGTAGGGTGGGTGTCAGCTGTTTTCTCAACATTTGATAGAATTCTCCAGTAAAGCTGTCTGGGCTAGGACTTTTTCCTGGGGGATTTATTTATTTATTTATTTATCTATCTATCTATTTATTTATTTTTATTACTTGCTCGATTTCTTCTTTATGGATCTGTTCAAATTTTCTCCCTCAGTCTGTGCTAATTTAGGTAGGTTTTGTGTTTTCTGTAATTTGACCATTTCTTCTAGGTTTTATAATTTGTTGGAGTACTGTTCTTCATGTTGTTGTTGTTGTTAAGTGCCGTCGAGTCATTTCCGACTCATAGCGACCCCATGCACAGCAGAACTAAACACTGCCCAATCCTGCACCAGCCCCACAATCCCTGCTATACTTGAGCCCATCATCACAGCCACCGTGTCAATCTATCTCGTTGAAGGCCTCCCCTCTTTTGTCGACCCTCCACCCTACCAAGCATGACATCCTTCTCCAGGGAATGGTCCCTTCTTACTGTTCTTCATAGTATTATTATATTATACTTTTTATTTTGGTTGGTTCTATTGTAATGTTGCCCATTTCATTCATTATTCATGTTATTTGCATCTTCTCTTTCTTTTTGTTAGTTAAATTGCCAGTGGTTTTTCAATTTAGTTAATCTTTTTTGAAGAACCAGCTTCTAGTCTTGCTTTTTTTTTTTTTCCCCTATTGTTTTTCTGCTTCATTTTTTTTTCTGCTCTGATCTTTATTATTTCCTTTCTTCTGTAGACTGTGGGTTATTTTACTGCTCTTTTCCTAATTGTTGGAGTTATTGGGTTAAGGTGTTGATTTTGGTTCTTTTGTCTTTTTGGATGTGGGTATTAATTGCAATAAATTGTCCTCTGAGTACTGTTTTTGCTGTGTCCCAAAGGTTTTGGTATATTGTGTTTTCATTCTAGGAATTTTTTTCAAAATTTTTGTTGTGATTTGGGTGAAAGTTTACAGAGCAAATTCATTTTCCATACATCAGTTCATACACATTTTGTCTCATGACATTGACTGCAATTTCCCACAATGTGACAGCTCTCTTCCCACTTCCTCCCCATAGTTACGTCTTCCCTGTGCCCTTCCCTTGCATGCACTCCCATCCCCGAGCTGTCTACCTATGCAAACAATGCCCTTCTGTTCTTCCACAGTTGGTCAATCTAAGCAGTGTATCTACCTGATGGAAATAGTCACCCCATATGCCTGTCTTCTATTGTTTGGGTGGAAGCCACAGGAGTGAGTTCAATTCCAGACTTGAAGGCTGACTGGGGACCATAGTCTCAAGGGTTTCACCAGGCTCTATCAGACCTGGAAACCCGGTCTTTTCTTTTCTGATTTTGAGTTTTGTTCCACATTATTCTCCCACTCTATCCAGGATCTCCTGCACCAATCAACCCCTCTCTGAATGGTTGACAGTGGTAGCCAAGCACCATCTAGTCTTTCTGGCCTCTTGGTCTTATAGGCTGAGAATCACATGGTCTACCAGTCAGTCCCTTGGTCTAATTGTTTCCATGCATTTGGTTTTCTTCATGCTTCTTTTCTCTGGACAAGGAAAGACCTATCATTACATCTAGATGGCTGCTTGTAAGCTTTTAAGATCCTAGTCACTACTCACCAAAGTAAGATGTAGAACAATGTTTTTGTTTAGTATATTATGACAATTGAGCTTGATGTCCCCTGCGACCATGATCCCATGCCCATAGGTCCAAATACTCACTCCCTCAAGGTAGCTGGCTGTGGCCGAGAAGCCACCACAACATTGCCCCTTGTCAGCTCTAATATACACCTGAACATTCTTACAGTGGCTACAAATACACATGTAAAAACATTGTCTGGTAACCCTATACATGGTCATGGCACACTAACCACTGCCTAGACATACCTGATCATTCAGCCTGACCACCCATCTATCCACATGTAGATCAATGCCTGCTATCACTGACAACCCAGTACTGTACATGTAAAAGTACTGTACATGCATCTTTGTCGTCTGTATGTATGTCCTCTTCATCAATGCCACTATGCTGATTACTCACATTTGGTATATTGCCCTTCCCTTCATGTAAATCAATACTTATCTCTTCCTATCTAGCAGTGTCCCTGCTCCTCCTCTCCCTCTCCTGGTAACCAACAAAGAAAGTTTCCCTTCTAGGAATGTTTTTCTTTCACACTTTTACTTTTCTGTTACCCAGTTTTTCTTGAGCAATGTATTATTCAGTTTCCATGTATTTAATTATTTTCCCCCCTTGGTCCTCCTATTATTGATTTTTAATTTTATAGCATTGTCATCTGAGAAGATGCTTTGTAATATTTTGACATTTTAAAATTTATTAAGGCTTGATATGTGGCCTAACCCATGGTCTATTCTGGAGAATTATCTATGAACACTAGGAAAGAATGTGTATTGTGTTTCTGTTGGGTTGAGTGTTCTATATAAGTCTATAAGCTTAAATTGCTTGATTGTGTTGTTGAGCTATTCTGTATCTTTATTCAGTTTTTTTCTAGTTCTCTCTTTCATCAAAAGTGGTATGATAATAAAACCCTGAAAGAGAAAAATTTTCAACCAAGAATTATATACCCAGCAAAATTGTCCCTCAAATATAATGGTGAAATTAGGAGATTTCCAGATAAGCAGAAACTAAGGGAATTTGTTAAAACCAGACCAACCTTACAAGACATGCTAAAGGGAGTCCTTTGA
>NW_006921709.1:2079448-2093447 GCF_000298275.1 Orycteropus afer afer | reverse complement strand
CTATATCACATTTTGTAATCTCATTTTAGATTTGATAATTCTTTTCCTGATTTGTTTTCTGGATGGTGTTGTCGTGTATCTTATTCTTAAGTTGTCTTCCATTGTTGATTTTCTTTTGGAAGTACTGCGAAAGCATTTCTTGTAGGATTTGTCTGATTTTTACAAATTCCCTTAATTTCTGTGTGGATGTCTTAATTTCACCATCATATTTGAGCAACAGTTTTGCTGGATATGTAATTCTTTGTTGTTGTTTTTTTTAAGATTTTGTATATGCCATCACATTGCCTTCTTGTCTCTGTAGTTTTTGCTGAGAAATCAGAACTTTGCCTCACTGGTTTCCCTTTGTAGATAACATTTCATTTTCCCTGAGTTGTTCTCAAGATTCTTTCTTTGTTCGTAGTTTTGGAAAGTTTGATTATGATATATCTTGGTGACTTTGTCTTGGGGTCTATCCTGTATGAGGCTCATTGAGCTTTTTAGATGAAATATCTTTTTATCTTACATGATATCTGGGAAGTTTCCTGGTAGTAAGTCTTCAACAGTTTTCTTTGTAGTTTATTTTACCTCCTCTTATTCTAGAATTTCAATCAAGCATATGGTATTTATTTTTTTTAGATCATTTCATATATTCCATGGAAGGAAGGTTGGGCAATCTACTTCGGTAGTGGTACTGCCTCAGAAACTCAAGGAGGGGAAGCTATGAGTTGGGTCCAACTCGACGGCATATAACAACAACATCCCATATAATTCTTTGGTTTTCTTCCTTTATCTTCATTCACTTTTCAGATTTTTTCCTAATACAAACTGAGGTCAAGGGATTTGTCTTCTAGCTGGAATATACATTCTTTTGTACTTACAATGTATCTATCTCCTTAATTTTAGTGTTCATCCTTTAGATATCTGATTGCTGTTTTTGTATGATTTCTAATTGTGTATTTACTTTGTCATTTTGTTCTTGTATTATTTCTTTGAATTCTTCAAGGGTATTTTCTAATTTTTCCCTGCTTCTGTTTATGGTTTCTTTGAGATCTTAGCAGATCATATCTTCTCAGTTCCTTGTCAGGTAGTTCTATTAACTGTTCTTCCTGGGGTATCTTTGCTAGTTCTTTAGTTTGGTCTCTTTCTTCCACTATCCTGCTTCTTTGTTTGAATTTAAGTTATCTGTTGTCTCTGAGACATTTTGAAGTTTTATTTGTTGTTTTTGTGTTAGTTTGTTTCTCCTTTTGCTTTGTTTTTATATATCTGGACGTGTCTGGAAAGTGTACTTCCTTAGTTGTTAACTTGGCAGCATTGGTGTACTCACCAGCTATCTCTGGATTGGTGGAATAAATGGTAGGAATGTGGGTATGGATCTCTTGTCATGAAGAGAAGCTGCAGTTGGGATGAGCAGATGTTGTCCACCATCTGTCATTCACCCAGTGGTGTAGGAGTTCCTGTCAGTGATCCAGTGGTGCTCATCCATTGAAGAGGTGGTTGGCACAGAAGATATGGCTGACTACTGGAGAGTTAATATCCTCCCTTTGTTGGATAGTCAAGAAGAAATGAAGGAGAAAAAAAAAAGGAGAACAAGGAGAGAAAGAAAAGTAGAGAAAAGAATAAAAATAAAAGAAAAATAGCAGAAAAAGAAAAGGAGGGGTGGTGGAGATGAAAGATTGGCAAACATGTAAGAAGATGAAGAGGAAAAGGGAGAAATAAACAGGTAAAAAGAGAGGGAACATTGGGAAAAGAGAAAGAGGAAGATAAGGAAACTGAGGAGGAGACATTTGTAATTATGGTCAGCTGGAGGTAGGCAGATGTAGCAGAAACCCCTGGTCTTCCAGGGTGTGTAGCCACAGATGTGAAGGGAGTCTGACACAAGTGTACATGTCCAATAGGGAAGGCAACAAGTTTGTGCCTCTTGTGCTCAGTGTGAGAAAGGTCAGTGAGTGACATATACATATGAAGGGATAGCCACAACCTCTAGATCTGTCTTTGAGTGGCTTGCTGCAGGTGGCTACGGGACTTCCTTGGCTACCAGCTTGGTAGTGGTGGGAGAGGTTTTGCCCCTATTCAAAGGGAAGCTGTACTTTTTTGCAGAGGAGAGTATGGCTCACCAGTCACTATTCTGTGGTGTGGGCCTGGCACCCTTCTGGGTACATCAGCATTTATCCAGCTTCTGCTCAGATTCTAAAGAAAGGCTGCCCTGATATTATCTACTCTAACCACCCCAACACAGGCCTTTCAGTTTGCAGAGGTGGGAGGAGTCTGGCATGATTGAATCCCTGTGAGAAGAGGCTGCAGAGGTGTGCCTCTTGTGCTCACTGTGAAAAAGTTCTCTCTGCCTTAGGCACCCAGTGGGTGTTTCAGCCCTAACTCAGTCTGCCAGAGGTGGAGCTGTCCAGCCATTGGAGTTGGTGAGGGCAGGGCTTCTCTAGTCACTGGGTCTATGGCTAAGAAAAGAACATTTACCCCTACACACAGGGAAGGTGTGCATTTGTTAGATCAGAGAACGTATCCCTCCAATCTCAACTCTTTGGAATGGATATGGGGTCTCTTTTTGTACACACAGCCTTTTATCCGGCTCTCGCCCAGATTCAATCAAGTAAGAAATTGTCACAAAGCCCTCTAGTCTATTTATACTTCTTCAAGATATTTTCCAAAAAAATAGATTAAGAAAAAAATCTTGCTAAGATATAATTTGAGAAGAAAAATGGTGAACAACAGAAGTGAATTCTGCTCAACATTCAAGGAAAAGACAAATTCCTCTTCAACTTTCTTCTCCTTTTTGGTGATTTTGGACTTCCCCAGCTATGCTGAATGTGGTAATATTCTAAGTTAGTCAAATATTTTTTAATGGACTGCCAAATTTCAAAGCAAAGTTATACAATTATACATTTTCAATGTATGGAAAAGTTAAGGTGCACATGAAAATATGCCTAAAATATGTGATAATATTAACAATGACAAATTATATATTTATCACCTCAAAATTCTGATAATAGACAATTGCAGTTATAATTTGTTTAGATTATCTGACTGAAATATAACTATGATAAAGTAAGTTAAGTGGAGGCCTTCTTGTTGTTGTTGTTATTTGCCGTCGAGTCGGCCCTGACTCATAGCGACCCCTCCTTGGGTTTCCGAGGCAGTATCAGTACGGAAATAGGATTGCCCAACCTTCCTTCCAAGGAATGGCTGGTGGGTTTGAACCGCCAGCCTTCTGGTTAGCAGTCAAGTGCCTTAGGCACTATGCTACCAGAGCTCCTGTGGAGGCCTTAGGCCTACTTTTATGTTAAAGGTATTTTTAGTGTTTTACTATAGAACTTTCAAGCAGGGCTGGGGCTACAAATTAAAACAAAGAATAATGTATTAAAAATAGAATGCACCAGTGCATTCAGGATGATGGTATAGAGTAAAATCAGTATTTGGATGATAAGATATGAGTCCTAAGTTCTCAGAACTTCACTGTGAACTTGCCAAGTTATTCCTTGTGTGACAGCTGGGATATTTTTATTTCATTTACTACATAGTGTAAACTGGACAAGTTAATGGTCAGTGTCCAAATCCTGGTCTCATTCCCACAACTGACTCAGTCTGGCCTGTCCCTGATGATTCACACAGTGAGCTCCATGGGCTATATCTTCTCCGTATGTAATGGCATTTATGAAATCAGATTCATGCCATAGCTTTGGCCATCATATGTTTTTCAGGTGAGCAGTCAGAGCAGAAGAGAACTGTATTTTCATTTCTGCTGAGCAAGTCAACTTCTCTGAGCACCATTTTTCCTTCTATCAAGTGGCCAGGTTGAATCTTTTACCTTCACAGTCCTGCCCAAGTTTCATTTTCTTCTAACTCATGATTGTTCATCAATGGACGGATGAATGATCCTGTGTTCTTTCCTTTCCCAAAGATAATGATAACTTCTGAAATCTTTAGACTTACTAATGCCATGTGCTGTTCTACATGCTTTATATATTTAAAATAAAAGTCAATTCCCACAAAAACCTTATGCCACAGATGCTTTTATTATCCTCCTTTGCAAGATGAAGAAGCTAGAGAACAGGAAAATGAAGTGCAGTTAGCAAGAGATAGAGTGAGAATTCAAACTCTGATGGTCTGGTTTCAGACCCAGCAGGTATAATTACCACGAAAAAGAAAACAAACAAAACCAGTCACCATCCAGTGGGCTCTGACTCATGGCGACCCTGTGTGTGCAAAGTAGAGCTTCTCCTTTGGGTTTTCAAGTCTATGACTTTTTTGGAATTGCCAGGCCTTTCTTCTGAGGTACCTGTGGGTAGGTTCAAAATGGCAACTTTTTGGTTAGTAGTTGAGTGCTTAATAATATTGGAATAAAGCAATAACATGCTTCTACTTAGGTTTCTTACAGCAAGGTGCTTATTTCCCACTGTATTTTCCTGTATTTGATATATTTAATCAAAATATATTGATTTGATACATTTTGCTTTGGGCTTGGAACTATGAAAGAAAATGTAGCCCTAAAGCATTTGATATAATTTATATCATTTATTCTCTTAGGCAGATTTGTTTTTAAGTTCTTCCCATCTCTCCTTATTGGCTTCACAGAGTACTTATTGGCTTCACCTATCTATATTATCTAGATCGATAGATAGCTATAGATATAGATATAGATAGATATAGATGTTGTTGTTGTTGTTGTTGTTATGTGCCGTCGAGTCAAACCTGACTCATAGCGACCCCTCCTTGGGTTTCCGAGGCAGTATCACTACGGAAGTAGGATTGCCCAACCTTCCTTCCGAGGAGTGGCTGGTGGGTTTGAACCGCCAGCCCTCTGGTTAGCAGGCAAGTGTCTTATCCACTATGCTACCAGAGCTCCCCCCAGATATAGATATAGATATAGATATATCACTGCCTGGATAGAATTTCATTATTGTTGTTGTTATGTGCAGTCGAGTTGGACCTGACTCATAGTGACCCCTTCTTGGGTTTCTGAGGCAGTATCACTATGGAAGTAGATTGCCCAAACTTCTTTCTGAGGAGTGACTTGATAGAATTTCAAGATAAAATATAATTTAAACTGAAGAGTTTTGGTTATAGTTTAAGTTTAATTGAGATTGCATTTTTTATTTTATTTTATTTTGTCTGTCAATGTCCAGAATCTTTGCAAGTTCTTTTTCATAATAGATTACTCATAAACTACAAATGTTATTCAGAAATACTGAGAATAACTACTTCCACCAGGAAATAAAACAAAAATAACAAACTCACTGCCATTGAGTCGGATCCGACTCATAGCACCTCCTCCTTGTGTTTCCAAGGCAGTATCACTATGGAAGTAGATTGCCCAACCTTCCTTCCAAGGAGTGGCTGGTGGGTTTGAACTGCCAGCCTAAGTGAAATTAAAATCATACATTTAAAAAAAAAAATAACATGATAAAAATAAGAAAAGTTGTAGAAATAGCTTTAATATTAACTAATAATTACTTATACACCCACTTCACTTATTTATTTATTTATTTATTTATTTATTTATTTTGCTTTGAGAGATAAATTAGCTGCCATCATGCCAGAATTTTGTGATAAAGGTATTTTTAATGTGTTTTACTATAAAACTTTCAAATAGGGGTGGCTACAAATTAAAACATGGCATAGTGCCTGAGGCATTTGACTGCTAACCAGAAGGCTGGTGGTTCAAACCCACCAGCCACTCCTCCGAAGGAAGATTGGGCAATCTACCTCCATAGGGATATCACCTCAGAAACCCAAGGAGGGGTCACTATGAGTTGAAAGTGACTCAAATATTAAAGGTAAAATATCTGATGCTTTCAGAATAATGACAAAGAGTGAAAATAATATTTGGATGGTGAGATAGGAGTCCTAAGTTCTCCAGGCTTCATGGTGAACTTGACAAGTTAGTCCTTGGATCTCAGTTTCCTCACCTGTAAAATGAAGAGGGTGGATTGGATAGTTCTCAAAGGTCATATCCATATCTAATATTTCAGTCTTGAGACTACAAATGTGTAAGGAATCAAACTCTGGGAAATTTGATACTGGTGTATATCATTCTCAGTTCCTCTCAAAAGTCTCTATTTTGTTCTGTAATTCTTTCATTTTTATTTTTCTTTCTTTCAGCTATCACCATTATCTATTTCCAATATTGTTTTCATCGCCCCAAACAGAAACTGTACCCATTATGTAAAAATTTCCAATTTATCTCTCCCCTCAGCCACCAGCAACCACTAATCTACTTTCTGCATCTATGATGTTTGCTTATTTTAGATATTTAATATAAGCAAGCTCATACAATATTTGCCTTTTTGTACCTGAGTTATTTCATTCAGCATAATGTTTTCAAGATTCATCCATGTTATAGTATGTATCCAAATTTCATTTTTCTTTATAATTGAATAATAATCCACTGTGACTGCTAACCAGAAGGGTGGCAGTTCAAGCCCACCAGCCACTCCTTGGAAGGAAGACTGGGCAATATGTCTCCATAGAGATACCACCTCTATGGACCCAAGGAGGGGTTGCTTGCTATGAGTTGGATTCGACTCTCCGGGAGTGAGTTTGGTTTTGGTTTGTATGTATATGCCACATTTTATTTATCCATTTATCTGTTGTTGGACACTTGGATTGTTTTCACATTTTTGGCTATTGTAAATAATGTTGCAAAGAACATTTACATACACCTATCCATTTGAGGCCCTGCTTTCACTTCTTTTGGGTATATATCTAGGAGTGGAATAGCTTGGTCGTATGGTAATTCTATTATTAAGTTTTCTGTGGAACCTGTGGTTTTCTTTTAAGTCAGTGGATCCACTAAGAAAACACAATCCATGTAGTTCTTGGTGATGCCATGTGGTTCTTCTAACACTCATCAGTCACATTTATATGCTAGAAAAGGTAAAGGTATGTATTACAATAAATATTTGCACTCTGCCACTCAGTTATTTAGTTGTTCTGTTGTTGTTTTAGGTGCCATTGAATCAGCTCCAACTCATAGTGACCCTATTTACAACAGAACAAAACACGGCCCAGTCCGGTGCCAGCCTCAATCCTTGCTATACCTGAGCTCGTCGTTGCAGCCACTGTGTCAATCCATCTCATTGAGGACCTTCCCCTTTTTTGTTGACCCTCCACTTTACTAAGCATGATATCCTTCTCCAGGAAATGGTCCTTCTGACCACTTGACCAAAGTAGGTGAGACGAAGTCTGGCCATTCTCGCTTGCAGGAATTCTAGCTGAACTTCCTTTCTCCCTGAGGATATTGCAAGAGTATAACATTTGTTAGTATTTAATAAACATATTACATTTTTAGAGGTTTTTTTTTTGTTTCTTTTTTGTTTGTTTGTTTCTTTGTGTTGTTTGTTTTTTAATTTAAGGGATAAGATTTTTAAAACAAAACAGAAACACTTAAAACATTTATTGCATTTGTGTTACAGTCTTTTTGTACGATGCCTTGTGTTGGGAAATAGCAATGTTTAGCAAATAGACTAGACTTGGTAGGACCCACAGCCCTTAAAATACTCTCTGTTGGTGTTCCTTTTCCTGACTCTGTGTGGTATGGCAGACCCATGAAGTGTCTGATTGTTTTTAGTTATTAGAGTAATATCACTTTCAGATATTAGAAAACAAAATGATTTTCATCTGTGAAATTTAAAAATTCTCCTCCTATCAAGCCTAACTTAGTCTTGGAAAGTTGTAGTGGAGTGTGAATGAGCTTCCCTTCTTCTCATCATTAAACTGCTTGCACATATGTTATCTCCAGTCTTCATGGCAATCCTTTTAAGTAGGCCTTACTATTCCCATTTTAAGGAAACTAAAACTCAAGAAACATACATTACATTGGATTTGATCCAACAATTTCTGACTCTTAAAGCAGATTTTTTCAACTCTCTTGTGTTACCTCTCACAATTTCAGTTCCCCATTGATTGCTGTGTGTCTGTGTGTGTGAGAGAGAGAAAGAGAGAGAGAGAGAGAGAGAATTTGGATGTGGTTCTCTTATATTGTGTCTCCAAATGAAAGAAGAAAAAAAGCATTCCATTTATCTTGCATACTTTTTGTTTAACTGCACCTGTTTGGAGAGAGACAAGTTGTCACAACCTGATCTTGTTTCCCGTAACTCAGAGGCACTCAAATGCAGAAAGGGATCAGGACTCTAGTCTGTAAAATGTAGGCACTTTATACTGCCCAGTCCCCCACACACAAGAAGCATATAATCAAAGGAGTATAAATCATATAGAGAAATAATTATGTAGACTACATAAATCAATGAGTAATTAAAGTACATTTAGTGGATTAGAGAACAGGTCATGAGAGGACGTACAATTTACAGAATGGAAAACACACTTGTAACTTTGAAGAGGTGCTGAGTCTTGGTATTGTTTCAAAATAAAATCTTCCTCTTAATAAATACTTGAGGGAACCTAGACAGAGAATATAGAAACAGTATCATAGGATCAGAATTGAGTGTGAGGTTATCTCCTGTGGTGTGGTGTGGTGTAGAATAGTGATGAATATCTACTTGACCATTCTATGGGAATCATCCCTGTGTCTACTACACAGAATTTAGATCTCAGGGCATAATTTCTCTCATTCTTCAGTACAAGTCTTTAGAACTTGAAATACTCCTTTGCCTTTTTAAAGTGTCTGTTAAGCGACTCCTGGATTTTCAACTGAAAGCTCTCTAAGGAGTATGGTTGGATATAAGACAAGCAATGTATGATAGACACTACTTAGAAAGGTTTTTCTTTCTCCTCCACAAAGGAAAGCAGTGGGAAACAGTTAATAATGCCAAGAAATCATATTTTCTGCTCAACCCATGTGAAAAATTATATGCAGATGGCAATCAAAAAAAAAAAAAAAACCTGACCAACTGCAAATGAAGATAGTATAAGGAGACTGTGTGGTCAATAAAAATATAATAATGCAATACTTAATATTATAATCCAGTTTCCAATAGCATGCATTTTAACATACTGTTAATATCCTTTAGATATTGTAAATGCATAGTGGTGTTAGCTACATGTATGCAAATATGTAAATGCCCATTAAAATGTGTTAGAAGATGTGAAAATTCATTAAAAATTTAAGACACCAAAGAAGGTAAAGACAAAAAATGTGACTTCTTTCTTGTTAGACTTTAGAAGTTTGAATACTCTAAAATTAGGACAAATATTGAGATTAAATATACAAATAATAATAAAAAACACTAAAGCTCTTTACAAACATATGTCAAAGACAATCATAAATCACATGATAAACAATCAAAAGTGCCATGACTTCATGCACTTCATTTATTTCCCTGAGGCTCAGGGGCTTCCCACTGAGTGCATGCCTTGGACCTAGTGGTGCATCCATCACCTTCAGGATCATATTGAGGTTTTAAAAGTGAACCTGAAAGCCCTATAGCCACTGCTTGTGTATGTCTCTCATTGAGTAGCGTTGTCATATTTGCCCAACAAGATGTGCTTCAATTTGAAACTCTGTCAGGTTCAAAGAGGACCTTTCTACAAGACTTCTTTATGAAAATCACTTTGTGTTTGCCCCATTTTCCATTAACTTGGGCTCCTTTAGCCTAAATTTCAGATGAGTTTAAATATATCTTTGAAAAAGGAAGCATATTTTTCCATTGAACCTAATTTAATACTTCCTTTATTTAACTCCCATCTCTATAATAACACTTTCAAGTGAAACAAACGCTTTAAGATTATTTTGTAAAGACACATTTTTAACTTTTTGTGTATCATAAGTTTTCTATTCTTTTCTTCCATCTGCTATTCAATTTTATTTTTCCCCTCAGGAGAAAACCATGCCATCGCCTCATTTTCATGCATGCCAGGCTTTCAAGCATAGCAAATCAGAGTCACAGCCATCCTGAAATGAGAAGGAACTGTGCTTCCCAAGATCCTGTCAGTGTCTCTCCACCAGAGGCTAGGTCTTCTCTGCTTTATTTTCTCTTTTGTCTTCTAAACAAATGAGTACCAAAAGAAAATCAAATCCCAAATTAATAGCACTTCCAAACATTGTTGCACAAATCACTGGATTTGATCATTTAAGTTGCAGAATTTCTATTAAAAGTAGTTTTGGGTGAATCTGCATTGAATGTAGCTTCTAAGTGCCCAGTGATTCTTGCTCAGCCTTCTAGTTTTCATCTCACCCTACTTTAGCAAGCCCTCTGCTGGCATCAGCTTTCCCTTCCAGGTGGTTGTCTTGGGCGAGACTCCTTTTCATTCAGTTCACGCCTAGTTTTTAGCCCAAGGAATAGCTTGTGTGTTCTTACCCTGTGTGTCTGTGGAAGGATAAGCCTTTTTTTTTTTTTTTTTTTTTCCTATTAGTGGTTTTGTTTTTCTCTTCCTGTACTGGAACTCCAATGACATGTAGGTTATTCCTTTTGATAGTATCCCACATGAACCTTAGGCTTTCATCATATTTTTAAATTTTTTTTTTTTTTTTTTTGACACAACTGGGCTCTTTGCTTTGCAGGCAACATACTCCAATCAGCCTTTTGCCTTTAGATTCATCAAGCAAAAATCCCCACATTCCCCCAGCTCCAGGGGACACAAGCCCAGTTTTCTGCATTATTCTTTGAAGACTCCCTCATTCAGACTCCCTTGAGAGCTGAGAAAATGTCATAATACTCTGAGAATTTTCTTTCTAAACTCTAAAGAACCCATCACCACCCTGCATTTCAGCCCTTGCTTATATAGACTGGAGGTAGGGGATTGGCTAATATTGGCAAACTCAATTTTGATCACTCCATTTTCAAACCTTACATGGGTGACCCAGCACCTTGCTTAGTATGTGAAGATACTTGGCAGGTATTTTGTTTAACTTTGGAAATTCATCTTAATTTCAGAAACAGGAAGATTTCTGGTTTTTTGTTTGTTTATTTTAGTTTTTATTTTGCTTTCCTTTGCCAGATTGAATATTTTTGATCTTTCTTTGTTTTCAAAATTATCAATTTTGTATGGCTTCTAGATTCTGTTTGCCTATTATGGATCTTCAAGTTCCAATATTTATTCAAATTGTCTATACTTTTTGTTATGTATAACTTTCATATAGCTAGATATTTAGATGATAACTAGAAAAGGTAGATAAATAGCTCTGCTTTTTTTTCCCCATTGATGCTGCACCTGAAATTTATTTTGGTTTAAGTGAGATAAATGGGGGTAGGGATGCACCTTGATATTTTACTGAAGAGTTAGTCAGTGCTAGCTACAGTATCTTATCCATTATACTGACCTCTCTAGAGCCTAGCAAGTTGCTTGAAACATATCAAGTACTCAATAAATGAATAAACAGAATCAAATTGAGAACTAAATTGTTAACTTTATAACTAGATGATAGCTTATCTACTTGCTAACTGTTTTAACTAATAGAGGCTGTCTTGATATTTGGTCTCAGATTGTGACAAAATTCTAAAGAGTTGAGAAGTCATAGCTACAGTGATGTGAAATGATACTGGATTAAAGAAATGCAAATATTTTATTCATTTAATCTATTCATTAAAGAATATGAGCTTAGTTCTAGCTACATAACTTCTTTACTATCCTAAAGGACAAGGCAATGAACTAGATTTTAAGACTGATTTGCAAAACAGATATCCGCTAGTTGTACTGGGAGGTAGTGGCTAGATTAAGGAATCCCGGTGGCACAATGGTTGAGTACTTAGCTGCCAAGTAAGAGGGTGGTGGTTCAAATCCATTCAGTGGCTCAGTGGGAGAGAGACAGACCATCTGCCTCTGTAAAGATTGCAGCCTATAAAACCCTATGGGGTAGTTGTGCTCTGTCACATGGGTTGCTATGAGTTGGAATTGTTTCATTGGCTCCCCAGAACAGCAATGATAGCTAGATTATTTGAGATACTTGTATTTGTGTGTGCTAATTGTCTGTCTGTGTTCAGTTTATGTATGTGAGAGGTGTAAGGGAAGTCCTAGAGACAGATATGGAAGATGATGAAAATGTTTATTAGCACTATTTTAGAGTAAGAATAATAAATCATTGTTTCTGATCCACTCTTAAATTTTAAGTTTTAGAGAAGCATGTTTTATGGTGTTAAATTCATACCAGAAACCTGTCCCATTGCTGTTGAATTGATTCTGACTCATAATGACCTTAAAGGACAGAGTAGAACTGCCTATGTCATTTCCAAGGCTGTAAATCTTAATGGAAACAGATTGCCACGTCTTTCTCCCTCAGATAAGCTGGTGGTTTCAAACAGCTGACCTTTCAGTAAGCAGCTGAGTGCTTTAACTACCGTGCCACCAGGTCTCCTCCACTAAATTCATAAGTATTTATTTTTCAAACAGTGCATCAAGTGATAGAAAAATATTAAAAATTAATTGTGCCCATGAAGAACTCATACATAGACCAGGAAGCTGTCGTTCGAACAGAACAAGGGAATACTGCATGATTTAAAATCAGGAAGGGAATGCATCAAGGTTGTATCCTTTCACCATACTTTTCAATCTGTATGCTGACCAAATAATCTGAGAAGCTAGACTATATAAAGAAGAGCATGGCATCAGGATTAGAGGAAGACTCATTAACAACTGCAATATCTAGATGACACAACTTTGCTTGCCGAAAGTGAGGATGACTTGAAGCACTTACTAATGGAGATTAAAGACTACAGCCTGCAGTATGGATTACACTTCAACACACAGAAAACAAAAATTTTCACAGCTTGGCCAAAAAGCAGCATCACAATAAATGGAGAAAAGATTGAAGTGGTCAAAGATTTCATATTACTTGTTTCCACAATCAACACAAATGGTAGCAACAGTCAAGAAATCAGACAACGTATTGCACTAGGCAAGTCTGCTGCAAAAGACCTCTTTAAAGTGCTAAAGAGCAAAGATGTTTCTTTGAAGACTAAGGTACGTCTAACGCAAGCCTTGGTATTTCCAATCGCCTCAAATGTATGTGAGAGCTAGACAATGAGTAAGGAAGACTGAAGAAGAATTAATGCTTTTTAGTTGTGGTGCTGGTGAAGAAGCTGAAGGTACCTTATACTGCCAAAAGAACTAACAAATCTGTTCTGGAGGAAGTGCAGCCAGAATACTCCTTGGAAGTGAAATGGCCAGACTTTGTCTCACCTACTTTGGTCATGTTGTCAGACAGGACCATTCCCAGGAGAAGGATGTCATACTTGGTAAGGTAGAGGATTGACAAAAGAGGGGGAGGCCCTCAACAAGATGGCTTGACACAGTGGCTGCAATGATAGACTAAGGAATAGAAAGGATTGTGAGGCTGGCACAGGACTGGGCAGTGTTTCATTCTGTTGGACACAGGGTTGCTGTGAGTTGGAGCTGACTCGATGGCACCTAACAACAAAACAAGAAAATTAATATAAGCCATATTTGATATTTAGTAGCAAATAGATATATACTTGAAATATTAAAATGTGAATAACTGAATTTTTTTCAATATATTTTGTGTTCATGCCCAAAGGATTTAACCAAAGCCATTGCTGTTATGGTGATTCTGACTTATATAGACCCTAAGGGACAGAGTAGAATTGAATCATAGAGTTTCCAAGGCTGTAATCCTTATGAAAGTAGGTTGCCACATCTTTCTCCATGGAGAGGCTGGTAGGTTCAAACTGCCGACCATTCAGTTACCAGCCAGTTGTTTAACTCACTGGGCAGCCAGGGCTCCTCCCAACTAATTATAGATACTAATTGGATTTTGAAACCTATTCACCATGCTGGTATTTGAAATATCTTTGGCATAACTACCAGCATCACAGCAACATGAAAGCCACCACAGTATGACACACTGAGAGAAAAGTTGTGGTGACACCATACACTTCCTTCAAACTCTAATTAAAACAAAAAAACAAGCTCACTGCGATCAAGTCGATCCCAACTCATAGTGACCCTTCCTTGAGTTTCCAAGGTGGTATCTCTATGGAAGTAGATTGTCCAGTCTTCCTGAGCACAGATAACGACTTCAAAAACCCAAGGAGGAGTCCCTACGAGTTGGAATCGACTCGACTGCAGTGAGGTTTTTTTTTTTTTTTTTTTTTTTTTT
>NW_006921709.1:2060125-2079348 GCF_000298275.1 Orycteropus afer afer | reverse complement strand
AGTCGATCCCAACTCATAGTGACCCTTCCTTGAGTTTCCAAGGTGGTATCTCTATGGAAGTAGATTGTCCAGTCTTCCTGAGCACAGATAACGACCTCCGAAACCCAAAGAGGGGTCGCTATGAGTCGGATCCGACTCCACAGCAGTGAGTCTGGTTTTTTTTTTTTTTTTTTTTTGGTTTAAGTGGATTTCAAAGGAAGTATATGGTGTCACCACCACTTGTCTCTCAATGTGTCATACTGTGGAGACTTGCATGTTGCTGTGATGCTGGTACTTATGCCACTGATATTTCAAATACTAGCATGGTTAGTAGGTTTCAGCAAAGCTTCCAGACTAAGACAGACTAGGAAGAAGGACATGACCAGGTTCACATCTGTTGTTGTTAGGTGCCATCGAGTTATCTCTGACTCATAGCAACTCTATGTACAACACAATGAAACACTGCCCAGTCCTGTGCCAGCCTCACAATCCTTGCTATACCTGAGATTGTCATTGCAGCCACTGTGTCACTCCATGTCATTGAGGGCTTTCCCCTTCTTCATTGACCCTCCACTTTACCAGGCATGGTATCCTTCTCCATGTAGTGGTTCCTTCTGACAATATGACCAAAGTAGGTGAGACAAAGCCTGGTCATTTCACTTCCAAGGAGCATCCTGGCTGCACTTCTTCCCAGACAGATTTGTTAGCCCTTTTTGCAGTCCACGATACTTTGAGTATTTTCACCAACACCATAACTCAAAAACATCAACTCTTCTTAGGTCTTCTTTGTTCATTGTCCAGCTTTCACATGCAGATGAGGTTATTGAATTCACCATGGCTTATTAGATTAGGCATGCCTTAGTCTTCAAAGAGACATCTTTGCTCTTTGGCACCTGAAAGAACTCTTTTGCAGCAGACTTGCCCAGTGCAATATATAGTCTGATTTCTTGACTGTTGCTTCCATTGGTGTTGATTGTGGAAACAAATAATATGAAATCTTTGACCACTTCAATCTTTTCTCCATTTATCATGATACTTCTTATTGGTCCAGTTGTGAGTATTCTCGTTTTCTTTATGTTGAGATATAATCCATACTGCAGACTGAAGTCATTAATCTTCCTCAGTAAGTGCTTCAAGTTATCTTCATTTTCAGCAAACAAAGATGTTATCTGCATATCCCAGGTTGTTAATAAGTATTCCTCCAATCCTTGTTCCATGCTCTTCTTCATATAGTCTAGTTTCTCAGAGTATTTGGTCAGCATACAGATTGAATGAGTATGGTGAAAGGATACAACCCCGACACACTCCCTTCCTGATTTTAATCCATTCAGTATCCCTTTTTGAATGATAGCCACACCATTGCTCTTCAATTTGTCATTCCTGGCATAGTAGATCATATGGTTGTCTTATTCAAAATGACCAAAACTAGTTCATTTCTGCTCACTAATGCCTAGGATATCAATCTTTATGTGTTCTATTTCATTTTTAACAATTTCCAATTTTCCTAGACTCATACTTTGTATATTCCACATTCTGATTATTGAATGTTTGCAGCTATTTCTTCTCATGTTGAGTTGTACCACATCAGCAAATGGAGGTTTAGAAAGCTTCAACTCCATCCACATCATTAAAGTCAACTCTACTCTGAAGAGGCAGCTCTTCTCCAGTCATATTTTGAGTGTCTTCCAACTTGAGGGGTTTATCTTCCAGCAATTTATTGGACAATGTTTCAGGATGATCCATAAAGTTTTCTGGTACTATATCAGACAGTATTTCACTGCTGTTCATAAGATTTTCTCTAGACAATTCTTTGAGAAGTAGATGGGCCCTTCCTTCTTCCAAGTCTATCTTAGTCTGGAAGGTCCACTGAAACCTGTCCACCATGGGTGACCCTGCTGGTATTTTAAATACCAGTGGTGTAGCCTCCAGTCTCACAGCAACACACAAGCCATGACAGTAGGACAAACTGACAGATGAGTGGTAGTCTGGAAGAATTAGCTACTGAAAACTTTATGAATAGCATGAAACATTGAAATAGTGCCAGAAGTTGAGCCCTTCAGGTCATCTGCTCTAGTATGCCAGTAATGACAAATTGAAGAGGAATGGCATCACATTCATTATCAAAAGAGCATTTCAAGATCTATCCTGAAGTACAGTGCTGTCAGTGATAGGATAATATCCATATGCCTACAAGGAAAACCAGTTAATACTACTATGCAAATTTATGCATCAACCAGTAAAGCCAAAGATGAAGAAACTGAAGATTTTTACCAACTTCTGCAGTCTGAAATTGACCACACATGCAATCAAGAAGTATTGATAATTACTAGTGATTAGAATGCAAAAGTTGGAAACGAAGAAGGCTTGGTAGTTGGAAAATATGGCTTTGATGCTAGAAATGATGCCAAAGGTAGCATGATGGAATTTAAAAGAAAAATGATTCATTAATTGAAAATACCTTTTTCAACAACATAAATGGCAACTAAACTGGTAGACCTCACCTGATAAAATATATAGGAATCAAATTGACCACGTCTGTGAAAAGACAATAGAAAAGCTCAATATCATCTATAAGAACAACTCCAGGAGCTGACTGCAGAAAAGCCCATCAATTGCTCATATGCAAATTCAAGTTGAAGCTAAAAACCAAACCAAAACAAAACAAAAACCCAAATACATTGCCATGGAGTTTATTCCAACTTTTAGGGACCCTCATAGCTTTTCCAAGGCTGTAAACCTTTATGAAAGTTAACTGACTGCCTCATCTTTCTTTCATAGAACAGCTGATGGGTTCACCACTATACTACTAGAGTGGAAGCTGAAGAAAATTAAAACAAGTACATAAGAGCCAAAATACAACCTTGAGTATATCCCACGTGTACTCAGAAACCATCTGAAGAATAGATTTGACACATAGAACAACCATGAAGAGGACCAAATGAGTTGTGGGATGACATCAAAACCATCATACATGAAAAAAGCAAAAGGTCATCAAAAATACAGGAAAAAAAGACCAAAGTGGATGTCAGAAGAGTCTCTGAAACTTACTATTGAACAGAAAGTAGCTAAAATGAATGGAAAAAATGATGTAATAAAAGAGTTGAGACAAATTCAAAGGTCAGCTTGAGAAGACAACATACATTATTGTAATGAAATCTGCAAAAACTTGGAATTAGAAAACCAAAAGGGAATAACACACTTGGCATTTCTCAAGCTGAAAGAACTAAAGAAAAAAAATTAAGCCTTGAGTTGCAATATTGAAGGATTCTATGGGCAAAATAATGAGCAATAAAGGAAACATCAAAAGAAGGTGGAAGGAATACCAGAGTCATTGTACCAAAAAGATTCGTAGACATTCAACCATTTCAGAAGGTAGCATATGGTGAAGAATCAATGGTATTGAAGGAAGAAATCCAAGCTCAACTGAAGGAATTGACAAAAAACAAGTCTCCAGGAAATGACAGAATACCCACTGAAATCTTTCAAATAAATGGATGCAGTGCTGGAGGCACTCACTCATTTATGCCAAGAGGTTTGGAAGACAGTTACCTACCTGGCCACCTGACTGGAAGAGATCCATATTTATGCCCATCCCAAAGACAGGTGATCCAGCAGAATTCAGAAAGTATCAAACAATATTATTAATGTCATATGCAAGTAAAACTTTGATGAAGACAATTCAAATGGTTGCAACAGTATATTGACAGGGAACTGCCAGAAACTCAAGCTGGATCCAGAAGAGGATGTGGAATAAGGAACGTTATTGCTGATATCAGATGGATATTGACTGAAAGCAGATAATATCAGAAAGATGTTTATCTGTGTTTTATTGACTATGCAAAGACATTCAACTTTGTGAATCATAAATTATAGATAACATTGCAAATACTTGTGCTTATGTAGAACCTGCAGATAGACAAAGAGACAGTCTTTCAAACACAACAGGGGAAAACTGCATGGTTTAAAATCAGGAAAGCTGTATGTCAGGGTTGTATGCTTTCACCATACTTATTCAATCTGTATCCAGGGCAAATAATCCAAGAATTTAGATTATATGAAGAACACAGCATCAGAATTGTAAAAAGCCTCATTAACAACCTGTGGTATGCAGATGATACAATTTTTTTTTTTTTTTTTTGCTGAAAGTGAAGAGGACTTGAAGCACTTACTGATGGAAGATCAAAGACTACAGCCTTCAGTGTGGATTACATCTCAACATAAAGAAAACAAAAATTCCCACAACTGGACCAATAAGCAACATTGTGATAAATTGTGAAAGGATTGAAGTTTTCAAGGATTTCATTTTATTTGGATCCATAATTAACACCCATGGAAGGAGCAGTGCATAAAACAAATGATGTATTGCATTGGGCAAATTGCGTGCAAAAGATCTCTTTAAAGAGCAAAGCTGTCACTTTGAAGACTAAGGTGCTCCCGACCCAAGTCATGGTACTTTCGGTAGCCTCATATGCATGTGATAGCTGGACAATGACAAGGGAAGACTGCAGAAGAATTGATACATTTGAATTGTTCTGTTGGTGAAGAAAATTGAATGTATCATGGACTGCTAGAAAAACGAACAAATTTGTCTTGGAGGAAATACAGCTGGAATGCTCCTTAGAAGCAAGAATGGCCAGAGTTCATGTCTTATACTTTTTGGTCATGTTATGAGAGGGACCCAATCCTTGGAGAAGGATATCATGTTGGTAAAGTAGAGGGTCACAAAAAAAGGGAAGACCTTATACAAGATGGGTTGATGGAGTGGTAGTTGAGATGTGCTCAAGTATGGCAACGGCTGTGAGCATGGTGCAGGATGGGGCGTTGTTTCATTCTCTTGTACATAGGGTCACTATGAATCGGAACTGAGTTGGTGCCACCTAACAACCTCACAACAACATATGGTGTCAACTTTATCCTTATCCTTATGTGAAGATGCCTCATATGATGAGATAACAAGATAAATCTTTGACTTCACAAAAGTGATTAGGAAAAATATATGTCAAGAGATCTCTCAACAAAACAATTATTTGCTTTTTAAAAAATTTTAACAGACTCTTCCTTGTTTGTCTCAGAGAAAAGTATTAATGCTTTAGTGTTAGAAACAAATACTTCTTATATTACTTGCAAATATTTGTTTTCCTAATTGTGCCTACAAGAATTATTTTAAACTAAGTAGAAACTGAATTGCAACCACTCTCTGTTTTCTCTATATTTGAAGAGTAGCCTAACTGCAAGTAATCTCAATTCCAAGATAATTGTGATTAAAGAAAAAAAGCTCAGAATTATATGAATCATGATAAACTCCTTTATCATTTGTTGACAGAGTTATTCTAATAAAAAAATAAATATCCTTTTACTGTTTTTTCTGGATGTGGTATATACATAGAAACACTCATATAGTCAAGGAAAGGCTATTGTTTGTCAAATAGGACTTATTATTATTATTATTATTTTATTCTGGTTAGGAAATATTAGCATTTTGGATTCTGGCTAATATATGCTTCTTGACATTTTGGATTACAAGCTGGTTATATTTTGGCCCCTGTCATACTCTTCCATCCCAATCATCTAAGCCCCAAAATAGAGATGATGTGAGAGGCTATGACCAAAGGGCATAGGGTGGTAGTGTAAGAAAGAAGACATACTGTATGGTGGTGTGAACAAGGAAAGGCAGTGTGGGGAGGTGTGAATGGAGATAGAGTATGAGGTGGTGTGAATGAGGACACACAATCAACAGTGATATGAACAAAGAAACAGTGTGGAGTGGTATAAATGAGGAGATACAATGTAGGGTGGTATGAATGAGGTGACCCAGTATAGGATGGTATGATTGAAGAGATGCAGTGTGGACTGTTTCAACATGTAGACAGTTTGAAGTTGATTGTTGTTGTTGTGTGCCATCGAGTTGGACTGACACATAGCGACTCCTCCTTGGGTTTCCGAGATGGTATCACTACAGAAGTAGATTACCCAACCTTCCTTCCAAGGAGTGGCTGGTGGGTTTGAACTGCCAGCCTTCTGGTTAGCAGTCAAGTGCCTTTAGGCACTATGCTACCAGAGTTCCTTTGAAGTTGATAAGGTGATTAAAGACAGACTGTGGGGGTGCTGTGGATGTCATGGTCCTGAACTCTGGACTTGGCTCACTTTTTATGTGGCTATCAGTGCATTCATTGATCGCTTTGAGTCTTATCTTCACAATTTGAACTAAATTCTCTCTGCAGCCCTTTTTCACTCTCAGATGCTATAATTCTATCACTCTTAACAGTGATTCCCCTGAAAGAAGATTCATTTTTTTTGATTGAGGATACAATATTTGGAAAATTTGAATCAACAATTTTGAAGCAGACAACTCTTTTAACAGTTAATCAGCCTGTTTTCTTAAAAGTACTCTTATAACCTATTCATATTGTGGCCTATTTTACATTAGTTAGTTCTATTATGACCTTGACATTCTATGGCTTTTCCACATGGTGTGATGTATTCAAGTTCTTCATAATTTAAAGCATTCTTTTCTCTGAACAAAGGCAATTTTTCTATTAAACACATTTTCAGTTCTTGTTTCCATGAAAAAGGAAAGAAAAAATGCCTTCAAAAGGTGTTTTTACTGTATTTGAATGCTATTAACCTCAAATTAAGTGATTAGATGCTGCTCTTTGGTTTAAAAATCAGAATCAGAATCAAAGATCCAAGGGTGAATTATCAGCAAACACATGCATACTCTTCTTTGCATAGTGAAATAAGAAGAGACAACTTTTTTTCTGAGTCAGTGAACAGCAAACATGTCCTTTAGGAAATGGATTGTTTGCAGAAATGTGTTCTGAACTCAGTCTTTTAAAAATTTAGTTTGTCAGCACATTCATGTCATTCAAATGTTTGTTTGTTTGTTTGGGAATTTAACATTCTTGCTTCTGAATATTTTAAATAACTTATGGCCACAACCTTGTAAAGTGTAGTAAACAGGATTATTAGGATTATTTACAAACAGTAGTCAGGGAAATGAGCCACCAATAAAAGACCCCACCCCCCCAAAAAAAAATGGAAAGAGATTATGTAATTTATGAATGAAGGGTTCAGAAATTTCCCATTTAAAGTAAATAGGTTGCCCCACAAGCAATATCAGCAATTCAGCTTTTTGTTAAGTGGGCATGGAGCCTTCCCTTGAGATGCAAGGATCTGAAAAAAAAAAAGCAGCTTTGCCAGGCCATCTAACTAAGGAGAAAACACTTCCAGTGCAGAGATATCTGATCAAGAATGATTCAGAAAGATCACAGCTTTTGAATGTGGTGTACTGAATTGTGGTGGTGGGGGGAAGACCTGGCTACTTATATGGGGAACAACCACAACAAAAGGCTAAGCAACTAAGTAGAAGGTAAAAGATCAGTTATACTCTGTGTTAGTTTCCTATAGCTGCTGTAACAAGTTACCACAAACTTATGGTTGAAAATAACACAAATTTATTATCTTATAGTTCTGGAGGTCAGAAGTCCAAAATCAGTCTCCCTTGAGCAAAGTCAAGGTATTTGCAGAGCTTCATTCCTTCTGGAGTCTTTAAGAGAAAGCTAGTTTCCTTCACTTAACAAGCTTCTGAAGGCTATCTGTATTCCCTTGGCTTCTAGCCTCTTCCTTTCGGTGACATCATCCCAACCTTGCTTCCATTTTCACATCTTCTTCTTCACTGACCCTTGTGCATCCCTCCCAAAAGGACCTTTCATTACACTGGGTTTGAACCACCAACTTTCTGGTTAGTGGTCAAATGCCTTGGGCACTATTCCACCAGAGCTCCTTAGATCATCCAGGATAATTTCCCATCTCCAGATCTGAAAGTCCCTTTTAACATTTAAGGTAGCACATTCATAGGTTCTAGGGATTAGAATGTGGAGATCTTTTGAGGACCATTACTTTACCTGTCACATCCCCCTTACTTAATTTTGCTGTTTAAAAAGTGTTATTTTATAAATCTTAAGAGGAAATGAGCTATTCTTTTAAAGAATATTTCAACATCTATTAATAGACAGCTGACCATGTTTGTGGGGAAAAAATACATATGTTGTTTACATAAATATTGTTTATATAAAGTCTTGCATATTTATAATTCTTAAAATAGATGAAAAATATCAGAAAAGAGATGTTTACAGAAGGAAGTAGTGGCACACTGCTTTCCATGTTTAAAGACCATCTACAGCTCTTACAGACTGAATATTGGGGTCTTGCCAATTTGCAGATCTGCTTTAGCCTTGAAATAAAGGAAGTGAAATGTGTACTAATCTAGAATGCCATTTCAGAAAATTGAACAGGCAGTTCGGCAGGGGTAAATTCCTACTATGATGAGATGCTTTTATTTCTCAAGAGAGAATTTTACATTTAAATAGTTATAATTAAGCCGTTTCTTCTTAAATTAAGATGAAGTAGCATAGAACACCTGAGTGAATAAATAAGAGTTTGATTGCTCTGTTTCCTACCAAAGTAAGGTTAGAGCTCTTAGGACAACTGTCTAGTATGAATGACCTTGAGCAAAAATGAAGAAGGAGGAAACATTTGTACCTGGGAAAACAGTTGGAGTTGAGAATACATGAGAAAAAAAGTCAGAGTTGAAACTTCTGAAGCCATTGCATGGGGATACTTACACTCCAGACTGGAGACTAATATTAAATTTTGTAGAAAATGGGGCATGATTAGTGATTTTGAGCAAGATGGTTATGTTTTAGGAAGCTAATCTAAGTACATTGTATCAGATGCAGATTAATTAGGAAAAGCAGTTAATGAGGGCTTGAGCAAGTTGTAAATGAGGTACTGCTAGAGGAGGAGAAGGAAGAGATCTGAGACCATGCTATTGTTATTGTTGTTAGATGCCATCAAGTCAGCTCCAACTCATAGCAACCCTGTGCACAACAGAACCAAACACTGCCCTGTCCTGTGCCAACCTCACAATCCTTGCTATACCTGAGCCCATCGTTACAGCCACTGTGTCAATCAATCTCATTGAGGGCCTTCCCCTTTTTTGTTGACCCACCACTTTACCAAACATGACATCCTTCTCCTGGAAATGGTCCCTTCTGACCCCATGACCAAAGTAGAAGAGATGAAGTCTGGCCATTCTTACTTTCAAGGAGCATTCAGGCTGCACTTCTTCTAGGACAGATTTGTTGGTTCTTTTGGCAGTCCATGGTACTTTCAGTATTCTTTACCAACACCACAACTCAAAAGCATCAACTCTTCTTTGGTCCTCCTTGTTCATTGTCCAGCTCTCACATACATATGAGGCAATTGAAAATACCATGGCTTGAGTTAGGTGCCCTTTAGTGTTCAAAGAGATATCTTTGCTCTTCAGCACTTTAAAGGGGTCTTTTGTAGCAGATTTGTCCAGTCCAATACATCATCTGATGTCTTGACTGCTACTTCCATTGGTATTGATTGTGGAACCAAGTAATATGAAATCTTTGACAACTTCAATCTTGTCTCCATTTATTGTGATACTGCTTATTGGTCCAGTTGTAAGGATTTTTGTTTTCATTATGTTGAGATGTAGTCCCTACTGCAGACTGAAGTCTTTAATCTTCATCAGGAAGTGCTTCAAGTCATCCTCACTTTCAGCAAGCAAAGTTGTGTCACATGCATATTTCAGGTTGTTAATGAGTCTTCCTCCAATCGTGATGCCGGGCTCTTCTTTATATGGTCCAGAGGGAGCATATTCATAGTTAGCAACTGATTAGATATGGGTATGAGAAAAGAGGGTGACTCAAAGATGAGAACAAGGTTTCTAGGTTTCAAGCTTTAGATTAGCAGATGGTGTTTACAAGAACTCTGAAGTCATGTGGAGAAATATTTGTATGTATGAGGTGGGGGGATGTGAAAGTTCTGTTCAGAAAATGTTGAGTTTAAGGTGTTTTCAGACATGCCAGTGGTGATATCAATTGAATTTGGCATGGGAAATTCAAGAAGACAGTTCAGGTACAGAAAGGAAAATTTTATCAACTATTTAGAGGTTATAAGCTAAGTTGGTAAAGTGGAGGGTCAGCAAAAAAGGGAAAGGCCTTCAATGAGATGGATTGACACAGTGACTGCAATGATGGGCTCAAATATAACAATTATTGTGGGGCTGGTGACAGTTTGAAGGACAGGGCAGTGTTTTGTTCTGTTGCACATAGGGTCTCTGTGAGTCAGAGCCAACTTAATAGCACCAACAATAAGGAGGAAGGTTGGGCAATCCTACTTCTGTAGTGATACCGTCTCGGAAACCCAAGGAGGGGTCGCTATGAGTTGGGGCCGACTCTATGGCACATAACAACAACAACAACAACAACAACAAACTAAGTTACAAAATGTGGGACTGGCTAAAAATTAGACTGTTACTTATTTTATAATCAAATTGCTTTTCTAAAAAGAAATTTTAAGAGTTTGTTTTATATTCAACATTACTGTACATTTATTTTCACTCCCCATTTACCATGCCCAACCCTAACCCAGTCTCCTTCCCTCCCTGCCCAGTAACCCTCCCCCTGTGCCCCTCGTAGTTAGGAACTCCTATTTGTCCTGCATTTCCTCTGTGTGTATGTTGCCCCTCTGGTGTCCTGTGGTTGATTGCTCTAAGGGATGTATTTCCATAGAGTATGTGGATTTGTCATCCTGAGTCAAGTAGTCTGCATGTACATCTTGTTTACTATTGGGCTGAGAGCCAGCCCTTGGGAGTGAATTTTATTCTAGGCCCAGAACGTATCCCAGGGCCATAGTATTGGGAGTCTCACCAGACTCCATCCAACCCATAATTCTGGTCATTGTTGAGTTTTTGGATTTTGTTCTGTGTTTTTCCTCCCACTCTACCCAGGATCTCCAGATTTGATCCTTTCCTGAGCGATTGACATTGGTAGCTAGGCACCAGCTAGTTCTTCTGGTCTTGAGGGCCATTGTGTCCTAGGGCTGATTGCTTCCAAATGCCCTTGTTTTAATGTTGCACTATTCTTCACTTCTGATGATAGGAGACCATTAGCTGCATCTTAGATGACCAATTGAAAGCTTTTAAGATCCCAGTTGCTACTCACCAATGTAAAATGAGGAACAAGGTTTTTATGTATTTTGTTGTGCCAATTGAGTCTAGTGTCCCCCAGTATTATGGTTCTGAGATGGCTGGGTTTCTGTGAGTGATTACTCTGTGTCAGTCTTCTGTTGTTTCTGTAAGGACTGCAGGTATTTTGTATCACTGATATCTGTGCAAGATTAGCCTCCACTGAATCTATCCTTGATCTAGAGTATATTCCTGTTCACTGACCCCATCTGATTCTTTCAGGTGTTTATGTGTTTATCTATAACTGGTGTTTGGTGTTAATGGTAATGCAGTATTATGGGCACGCTTGTTGGTATTAGTATTTGTCATCTATCTCCTGTGTGCACAATTCAGTGTCCTCCCTTTTCCTAATGTTATCATGGTGATCACAGACTCTTTCTATACATTCTCCCTTTACCCACATCAGCGGGTGGGCCCCAACTAGCCCAGAATTAACCCTTCCCCTTCCCAGCCCACCCCGGTAACTACAAAGTGAGTTCCCTTTCGCAAGCAAACCCTTCTTTGTCTTTTTATGGTAATGGGCTCATACAGTATTTGTCCTTCTGCGATTGACTTATTTCACTCAGCATAATGTCCTCCAGGCTCATCCATATTGTGAGATGATTCACGTATCCCTCATTGTTCTTTAATGTAGCATAGTATTCCATTGTGTGCATGTACCATAATTTGGTTATCCACTCATCTGTTGATGGGCATTTAGGTTGTTTCCATCTCTTTGCTATAGTGAACTGTACTGCGATGAATACAGGTGTACATACCTCTTCAGGATATATTCCTAGTAATGGAATTGCTGGGTCAAATGTATACTTTTTGATCTTAGGTAATTTTTCTACCATCATTATATTCAAAACAGAATGGAAAAGGATTTCTTGAAGAATTATCATTTAAATGCAGCTTTGGAAATATTTTTTTAAAAAGTACAAAGGATGTTAATTTCCATTATATTGGTGAAGATTAATTCTCAGCAAATCGACCTCCACATTCTATGATGTTTCACTATTATGGCAGAAGTGTAAATGGAGGAATTTAAGTTATTGTGAGTAGATCAGACCTATTCAGAATAACTGTTCCATAGATCCTTGCATTATTTCATGTTTTACTTAAAATATTCCTGAGAGTCTACAATTCCCAAGGTTGAACACGAAGTACTTGCTATGGATTGAATTGTGTCCTCCAAAGAGATATGTTGAAGTCCTATATCTGTACCTGCAAATATGACCCTGTTTGGCAATAGGGTCTTTGAAGATGCTATCAGTTAGGTCAACATGAGGTCATACTGGAGTAGGGTGGGTTGAAAGGAAAAGATACAGAGAAACTGAAAGAGACAGAGAAAAGAACACTATTTGATGGTACAGCCACAAGGCAAGGAATGCCTGGATCTATCAGAAGCTTAGAGAGAGGCATTCAGTGTTTTTCCTCAGTGCCTCAGAAGGAATCTGATCTCTGGTTCTCAGTTTCCAGAATTACAACACAATGCAATTATTTTTTTGTAAATTGCTCAATGGGGTATTTTTGTTTTGGTAGCCCTCAGAAACTAAGACAACTGCGTTACCAACTAATAAGTCTCTTTTCCCTGTTGTTATTGTTATTTTACCCTGATATTATTATATATCATTATGCATAAAGCAAATAGTGACTTCCTTGCCTGAATTAAACCATTTTTCTCTTTTCTCTCACTGAATGTGGCCTTGTTATCATACCACAAGTCTACTTTGGGAGATACTATATGAAATAACAATTTGAGACTTACTGTTTCATATATATTTAGAGATATTGTTAAGGACATTGTTTATTAGGTTATACAGGGTCCTCTCTATGAAGATACACTGGAGAAATTTCTCCCTGATCTCAGGATCAGAAATATACATGTTTCTCACGAGAATGATTTACTATTTTATTACTCATACCCTGAATCTGATATCTCTTTGCATCATGTATACCTATTTGCATTGGCTGCAGAAAACCATGGAGAAAAATTTTGTGACCATTATTGCAAATATTTAAATCCCTAAAACATGTAATTTTGGTACTAATTTAATTCCCAGCTTCATCTTAGATTCTTTTCCTATACTTCTTTTATGCATTGTTTTTTACTTTCTTTTTTAAAAAATTAGTTTTATCTTTATTATATACATTCTGTGGGCCATTTGGAATCATTTTTGTAACCAGTTATATATGTCTGCATTCTGGTTGTATCTGCATATAGACAAACAAAGAGAAATGCACAAACGTATTTTGTCATCTTCTTACTAGGATGATGTATTAGTTTCCTATTGCTGCTGTAACAAGTTTTGTTGCTGTTAGGTGCCATTGACTCATTTCCAACTCATGGTGACCTAACATGTGGAGAATAGAACTATGTTCAATAAAGTTTTCAGGGTTGTAAACTTTTGGAAATAGATCACTAAGCCAGTCTTCCAAGCTACCTCTGAATGGGTTTGAACCACCAACCTAGTAGCTGAGCATTAGTCATTTGCACTGCCTAAAGACTCCTGTAACACATTATCACAAACTTTGTGATTAAGAAGATCACAAATGTATTATTTTACAGTTCTGAAGTTCAAATGTCTAACATAGTCATGCAATGCTGGATCCCTTTTAGATGTTCTAGGGGACAATCTCCTTGTTCTTTCCAGCTTCCACACATCACTTATTGGTTCATGATCCCCTTCCTTCATTGTCAAGCTAGCAGGATAGCATCTCTTGTCTCTGACTTCCTGCCTTCCTCTTATAAGTACTTTGGTGATTATATTGGACCCACCCAGATAATCCGGGATAATCTTCCCATCCCAAGAGCCTTAATTACATTTGCAAAATCACTTCTTCCAAATGAGGTAGTGTATTCATGGGTTTCTGGAATCAAAACATAGGCATCTTGGACAAAGTTGTTGTTCTTATGTGCCGTCATGTTGGACCCGACTCATAGCGACCCCTCCTTGGGTTTCTGAGGCAGTATCACTATGGAAGTAGATTGCCCCATCTTCCTTCCAAGGAGTGGCTGGTGGGTTTGAACTACCAGCTTTCTGATTAGCAGTCAAGTGCCTAGCCACTATGCTACCAGAGCTCTTTCTTGGACAGAGGGAAGGACATTATTCAGCCTGCCACAGATAATAACTTCCTACCTGGGAAACTGGGTTAACCTAATGTCAGGTAACTTAATTGTCATTGATTCATTGTGTTAATACATTTATCAGTTATCTTTTTTGAAGCCTACTAAAAGTTAGGCATTCTAGTAGAAGCTCAGAAAATGAGGATACCATAGTAAATAAATCCAGTAAATTCCCTATTTTCTTAGGGCTTAGAGTCTATGTGAAAAAAAAAAAAAAATCCAGGTATATGTAAAAAGACTTAGAAGAAGGTTTAAACCATTCCAAAACATGAGCAGTTTCATTTGGCAGTAGCGTAGCATACAGGTTACAAAGGAGTCAAGTCATTGTGAGTTATACTATGAAATTTGGATTTAATCCATAGGAAATGGTTTCAAAGGGTGGTAAGTGACATGATTAGATGTGTAATTTACAAAGATCCTTTTTACTTAATTATGAATTGGAAGGAAGCTAGACTTGAGGCAGGAAGATGAATTAGGACACACTGCTTTAAGCCAGTGGATAAGCAGCCTGAATTAAGGTGATAGCAGAGGATAAAGCAAGAAGTAGTATAACTTAAGGCAGAGCAAATTAATTGAAGATATCACTCTGACAGGTGTGGAGTGTGGTGTTTAAGTTTGTGTGTCAACTTGGCTAGGTTTGGTTGAGTGGCTGGGAAGCTGGATGTAGTTGTTCCCCTTGGTGAGACTGGTAATTAATTCAATGGTGGAATCTATTGGAGCAGCTGAATAGCTCTTTTGGGTATGTGGCTGCTTCCCATATATAAGCAGCAGCTTTGGGAATGGTCTCTAGCTTATGGCACACTTGAACCCTGCATGTAGCTGTGTCGTTGATCAGCAGCCTGCCATGCTCTGACGAACTTGGGACTTTCAATGGAGTTGAATTAATGGGCTGCCATGTGGTTTGGTAACATTGGGATTGTGCCATTTTATTTGTCGACCTTGGGCTTGTTAGCCTCAGCAGCCAGTGGCTGTCTGAGTGAAGAGATGCCTCTAGCTTCAGTGGGCTGGGAGTAAGAGGCAGAGCTGAAGCCCAAGGTCAAGGGGCTTTCAACCAGCCCCTAGAGTCTGGTACTTTAACCTCAGACTTAAAACTTCCAAGCTGTAAGAGAATAAACTCTTGTTTCTTCAAGCCATCCCATTTGTGGTATATTCTTGTCAGAGTGGCACCAGGTAACCAGAACATGAAGAGGCAATATGAAGTCAAAGTTGAAAAGGAAAGGGAGCAAGACAGATGGAGCATGAAGGTGAGAAGTGAATGGAATTAGAGGTGTAGATAAAGTAGAAAACAGGTAAGTAGGAGTTCCTTTGTGGCAAAACCAGAAGAATTAGTGGTTGTAGTCAGAGAGGGAAAGTCTGACTTTAAGAATTCAGAAGAGATAACCAGAGCATGATTGTAAGAGTGGTCAGATGACCTGGATTGGAGGTAAAGATTACAGGTGATAAAAGATCAAGGAAGTAAGAGGCTAAGAAGTTAGATGAGCCATCTCTGGGGACACTCACTAAAGTTACTACAAGAAGCACAAGGTTGGTTGGGATGAGATTTGTGTGCTGATGTTCAAACATCTTCAATGAAAAATTAGAAGCACTGGGAGGGATTGAGAGAGAGATAACCAAAGAGTCTGGACCTCAATAGATCAGGGTAATATTGATCTAGAGGCAGTGTTTAAGGGCATTTGTCCCACTGACCAGTCTTGATCATGACCCAGTAATTTTGTTGGGTAGAAATTGGTTTCAACCAAAGCAAATTTAAGGATATACTCAATGAAGAAGTTGAGGTAACATAAGTTGCCACACAGAATGATATAAGAGTGAAGACTTCTGAGTAAACATAGAAACTTGAGCACAGCATTTACCTTCTCTATCTTCTAAACCCCCAGCAAAATAATAAAGAGAAAGAGAATAGGAAGGGAAAATAACATTTTACAAATTTTAGAATATGGAGAGACACTGGAAGAGTGGTAACTGACTTAACAGGTGGTGGAAGATGCAACTGAGATGCCAAGAGTAGATTCATCCTGAGAAACCTTGTAAAATCTCAGAACTTGGAGATACCAGATATCATAAAGATAGAAGTGAAGATAGATTATCTGATGTGACAATCATATGAACAGGCTGATGGAATGATTACAAAGAGTTAATCACAGCTCCATAGATTATAAAGCAAGTGAAAAGTGAGGAAATAATTAACTCAGGAAAACCTAAAAAAAAAAAAAAAATGAATAGGGAAGGGGCACTACTTCTTTCAACAGTAAAAAATAGTCACATAGTTATAAAAATGTAAAATTGACTGATTAAATGAAAGCTTGTACTACTTTGCTCTTATTTCATTCAGTCTGGAGTGAAAGGAACTTGTTGAGTAAGAGTATAATTGAGTTCAATCCTCCTCTACTATAATGGGATGCCAAAAGATAATGTATAAAATGGATCAATTAGAAATCACAACAGAAAAATATTATTAAAAATACAGGGATCAAGATTGAGGTTGTATGGAACATTGGTGCCTTGAATCACTGTTTTTCATAATATGTCTTTTAAACAAAGTGTACGTATAAATCTGATTAAAATGAACATTTATTAAGAATAAAAACAAAGAAAATTTGAGAGGGAAAATTGGGATACTGGGTCAGAGAACAGAAGCACAGAGCAAGGGGATGTACAAAACAAAAACAAAACTCACTGCCATCGAGTTGATCCTGACTCATAGTGACCCCTCCTTGGGTTTCCAAGGTGATATTTCTATGGAAGTAGATTGCCCAATCTTCCTTTTTAGGAGTGGTTGGTGGGTTTGAACCACCAGCCTTCTGGTTAGCAGTCAAATGCCTTACGCACTATACAAGTGTCTAAAATACCATACATTTTATTGGCTAGAGTATATGAAGCATATAGTCACCAATAAGATTTCTTGTAGCAATTATTAACTCTACTTATCACAGGCTATTCAAAATAAAAAGAAACTGCTACAAACATCCATTATAATTGGAACGTGGGATGGACAAAGTATGATTCTCGGAAAATTGGAAGTTGTCAAAAACTAAAAACAATGCATAAAGATCAAGATCCCAAGCTAAGTGAGCTGAAATCGACTGGTATTGGCCATTTTGAATCAGATGATCATATGGTCTACTATACCAGGAATGACAAATTGAAAATGAATGGTGTTGCATTCATCATCAAAAAGAATGTTTCAAGATCTATTCTGAAGCTATAGGGGAAAGAAAGAGCCCTGGTGGTACAGTAGTTAAAGCGCTGAGCTGCTAACCCAAAGACTGGCAGTTTGAACCCACCAACCTCTGTGGGAGAAAAATATGGAGTCTGCTTCTGTAAAGATTACAGCCTTGACATCCTTATGGAACAGTTCTACTCTGTCATCATCAGTTGGGTCATCTTCAGTTGGAATTGATCCAACAGCAGCAGGCAAGGAGAAAATGAGCCAATTTTCTTTATAATGTAGGTAAAAATAAAATTGCAGTGCCTGTCACATAACTTAGTTGCCTGCATTATTCAAGTTTTACCCATATAATTGTATACACAATTGCAAACACAAATTCCCATGTAACAAATAAAGTATAACTACCAGTTTTCTTCTTGTTAGTTCCGAAAGTTGGTTTCACGACCTCGTGTACAACAGGAGGAAATGATGCCCAGTCCTGTGCCATCCTCACAATCATTTCTGTGTTTAAGCCCATTGCTGCAGCCACTTGGTCAATATGTCTTTTTCACTTACCCTCTACCAAGCATGATCTCCTTCTCCCGGGACTGGTACCTCCTGATAACATGTTCAAAGCATGTAAGATGGTATCTTACCACCCTCCCTTTAAGAAGCATCCTGTCTGTACTTTTTTCAAGAGAGATTTGTTTGTTCTTCTGGCAGTCCACAGTATATTCAATATTCTTTGCCAACACAATAATTCAAAGGCATCAATTCTTCAGTCTTCTTTATTCATTGTTCATCTGTTGCATTCCTAGGAGATTATTCAAATACCCTAGCTTTGATCAGGCATACCTTAGTCCTCAAAGTGACATCTTTATAGCTTTTTAACATTTTAAAGACGTCTTTTCCAACAGATTTTCCAAATGCAATACATCATTTGATATCTAGACTACTGCTTCCATGGGTGTTGATTGTGGATCCAAATAAAATAAACTCCTTGACAATTTCAGTATTTTCTCCATATATCATGATGCTGCTTATTGGTCCAGTTGTTAGGATTACTAGTTGTTGCCCTTAAACATTTCCCATTTTAGATTCAATTAACAAAAATGTTTACTACTCTTATTTTTACCAATGAGTCTTGTTGCTATCTGTGTCTCTCTTTTCTTTTCTGTCTCTGTCTCCAATTCTCTCCTTTCTCTCTTCTCTCTCTCTCTCTCTCTCTCTCACATACACACACACACACACATACACACACACACACACGCATGACGCTTTAACTCTTAGGGCCATTTCTCCTAATCAAATGAAGGGAAGGAAAAAAAAAAAAGCCTCTTATCACTGCCTTTCATTTTGAAATAACTTTATAAATAACAAGTTCACTTCTTGGCCCATACAGTTGGCCAATCCAAGGACAGATAAAACAGTCAATGTGAAGAGTGTGGATGTCTTCACTGATTTAACAAGATCTCTGACAATACTACCAATGTTGATACAACCCCAATAACCCTTAAAATAAAATTAGAAATAATCTTTTTGTTTTAACTCTTAAAGATATTTTCAACCAGTGACCTAGAGCTCAAGGACTTTTCCATTGCTAGCAACTCCAACCAAGCAGATCCCCAGTGAATAATGTTAATGCAATCATCTTTGCTTCCTTTAGTGGTTTACTGGGAACAGGATCATTCTGTTGGCTTTCATGAGCTGAAGCCCTTGTAGAAATGATTGTGGTTCCTTTTGGCTGCATACTAGATACCAAAATAACCTGCAGTCTGCACAGAATTTGTATTTTCTCCCTAAGTCATACTTTATGTCAAGTTTTAGAAAAGAGGGAACCATGCCAGGATTCATTTTGAACCAAGTTCTATTTAGTATTTCTTATTCTAGCTCATGGTAGACAGCTGGAGGCTACTTCCATTTAAGTT
>NW_006921709.1:2054747-2059830 GCF_000298275.1 Orycteropus afer afer | reverse complement strand
CAGACGGCTGGCGGTTCAAACCCACCAGCCACTCCTCGGAAGGAAGGTTGGGCAATCCTACTTCCGTAGTGATACTGCCTCGGAAACCCAAGGAAGGGTCGCTATGAGTCGGGGCCGACTCGACGGCACATAACAACAACAACAACAGAATAGTGCTAAAGATGATGTTAATTCATTCTAAACTAAAAAAAAAAAAAAAAAGTCTTGATATATGCTAAAACAGGGATGAAAACTGAAAACATTATGCTGAATGAAATAAGTTAGTCACAAAGGGACAACTATTGTGCACTACCACTTATACGAAATATCTAAAATAGGCAGTATATAAAGACCAAAGTTTATTAGTGGTTACCAGAGGCAGGAAGGAAGGATAAATGAGAAGTTGATAGAGGGAGTCATTGCTAAAGGTCAGTCAGTGAGCTTCTGTTAAGGATGATAGAAAAATTTGGAAATGGATAGTGGTGATGGTTGCACATGATGACATAATTAATGTCACTGAATTGCACATGTAAAAAATGTTGAAGTGACAAATGTTATTATATATATATATATATTTAACGACAAAGAAATTAAGAACAAAATGAAACAAAACAAATAAAGTCTAGTAAACATTCAATAGCAATAGGCTTGGTGAGGTGGTTGACATTTTCTCTTGCATTTGTTGTTGTTGCTAGGTGCCTTCAATTTGGCACTGACTCAAAGCAACCCTGTGTACAACAGATGAAAAACTGCCTGGTCTTGCACTATCCTCACTATCATCTCCATGCTTGAGACCATCATCACACCCATTGTGTCAATCCACCTCATTGAGGGTCTTCTTTTTTGCTGACCCTCTACTGTACCAAGAATGGTGTCCTTCAGGACCTGATCCCTCTTCATAACATATGCAAAATACATGAGAAGAAACATGTTCCAAGGAACATCCTGCCTGTACTTGTTCCAAGATAGATTTCCAAGACAATGAAATCCTTGACAACTTCTCCTGTATTTAAGAAATATTTATTTGAATGTTAGCAAATCCTACCTAATTAATCCTGGTACATATAGATGTGGATGTAATTGAGATGGAAGGGAAAAAATAAGAAAATCCCATTCAGTTAGAGAGAGGAAGCCTTAATATTGGTCTGTTGTTATCGTTACGTGTGTTGAGTCTGTTCTGACTCATAGTGATCCTATGTACTACAAAAGGAAACATCGCTGGGTCCTGAGCCACCCTCATCATTACAACCACTGTGTCAATCTATCTCATTGAGAGTCTTCCCTTTTTTCTCTGATCATCTACTTTAGCAAGCCTGATATCTTTATCCAAGGATCAATCCCTTCTAACAACAGGAACAAAGTACAAGAGACAAAGCCTAGCCATTCTCACTTCTAAGGAACATTCCAGCTGTACTTCCTCCAAGCAGAATTGTTTGTTCTTCTAGCAGTCTGTGGTGCATTCAGTATTCTTCACCAACACCACAAGTCAAATGCATCAATTCTTCTGCAGCCTTCCTTATTCCAAAGCTTGGGTCAGATACACTTTAGTCTTCAAAGTGACATCTTCTCTCTTACACACTTTAAAGAGGTGTTTTGCAGCATATTTGCCCAATGCAATAGATCCTGTGATTTCTTGACTGCTGCTTCCAATGGTGTTGATTATGGAAACGAGTAAAATGAAATCCTTAACAACTTCAATCTTTTCTTCATTTGTCATGATGTTGCTTATTGGTCTACTCATGAGGATTTTTGTTCTCTTTATGTTAAGCTGTAATCCATAATATAGGCTGTAGTCTTTGATCTTTATCAGTAAGTGGTCCAAGTCTTCTTCACATTTAGCAAGCAAGGCTGTGTCATCTGAATATCACAATTGTTAATGAGTCTTCTTACAATCCTGATGCTGTATTCTTCTTCATATAGTCCATCTTCTCAGATTATTTTCTCAGACTACAGATTAAATGAAAATGGTGAAAAGATACAACCTTGATGCACACTCTTTCTGATTTTAAACCATGCAGTATCCCCTGCTTGTGTTAGAATGACTACCTCTTGGTCTATGTACAGGTTCCTTGTGAGCACAATTAAATATTCTGGAATTCCCATTCTTTGCAATAATAATAAAAATAAAAATGGCATAATTTGTTATGATCTGCAAAGTGAAAAGCCTTTCACAGTCAATAAAACAGAGGTAAACATCTTTCTAGCATTCTTTGCTTTCAGTCAAGATCCATCTCATACCAGCAATGATATTCCTTTTCCAAGGCCTCTTCTGAATCTGGCTTGAATTTCTGGTAGTCCCCTATCAATGTACTGCTGCAACCAGTTTTTGAATTATCTTCAGCAAAATTTTACTTGCATCTGGTATCAATAATATGGTTCAATAATTTCTGCATTCTGTTGGATCTTTTCCAGTTTATTGGCCAGGAAAGTGTCTTCCAGATTTCTTGGCATAAATGAGTGAGTGCTTCTGCATTGTGTCAGTTTGTTGAAATATCTCAATGGGTAGTCTGTCAATTCCTGGAGCCTTGTTTTTCCACCAGTTCCTTCAATGCAGGTTGGACTTTTTCCTTCAATATCATCAGTTGTTGAGCATATGCTACCTCCTGAAATGGTTGAATGTTGACCAATTCCTTTAGGTACAGTGTCTCTGGGTACTCCTTCCATCTTCTTTGATACTTCCTGCATTTGTCAGTATTTTGCCCATAATTCAATAATGCAACTTGAGGCTTGAATATTTTCTTCAGTTGTTTCAGCTTGAGAAATGCAGAATGTGTTCTTCCCTTTTGATTCTCCAACTCCAGGTCTTTGCACATTTCATCATATTACTTATTTTCTCCTTTCAATCTGCCCTTTGAAAATTTCTGTTCAGCTCTTTTGCCTCATAATTTCTTTTATTCCCTTTTAAGAGCAAGTTTCAGAGTGTCCTCTGACATCCATTTTAGTGTTGTTTTCCTTTCTGTCTTTTTAATGACCTTTTGGTTTTTTCATGTATGTCCTTGATTGATTTTATCCCACAGCTCATTTTGTCTTCGGTCACTAGTGTTCAATGAATCAAATGTATTGTTCAGATGTTCAGATGGTCTCTAAATGCAGATGGGATATACCCAAGGTCATATCTTGGCTCTCATGGATTTGTTTTCATTTTCTTCAGCTTCAACTTAAACTTCTATATGAGCAATTGATGGTCTGATCCATTGTCAGCCTCTGGCCTTTATCTGATTGATGATGTTGACCTTTTTCATCATCTCTTTCCACAGATGTAGTCAATTTAATTACTATGTATTCCTGTGTATCTGTCGAGGTCCACCTGTATAGTCACCATTTATGTTGTTTAAAAAAAGGTATTTGCAATGAATAACTTGTTGGTCATGCAAAATAAAATTCTATCATGCAATCTCTGGCATAATTTCTATCACCAAGGCCATATTTTTCAACTACAGATGCTTCTTCTTTGTTTCTAACTTTCACATTACAATCCCCAGTAATTATCAATACATCTTTATTGCCTGTTTGGTCAATTTTAGACTGCAGAAGTTGGTAAAAATCTTCATTTTCTTCATCTTTGGCTTTAGTGACTAATGCATAAATTTGAATAATAATCATACTAACTGGTCTTCCTTGTAGGCATATGCATATTACCCTATCACTGACAGCATCATACTTCAGGATAGCTCTTGGAATATTCGTTTTGACAATGAATGCAATGTAATTCCTCTTAAATTTGTCATTCTCAACATAGTAGACCATGTGGTGGTCCAATTCAAAAAGGGTATTACCAGTCCATTTAAACTCACTATTGCCTAGGTTAGGAGATATGGTGACACAGTGGTTAAGGCATTTGGCTGCTAATCAGAGGGTTGGTTATTCAAACCCACCAGCTGTTCCACAGAAGGAAGATGAGGCAAGCTACTTCTATGAAGATTTACAGCCTTGGAAACACTATGAGGGTCACTATGAGTCAAATAGGAACTCTGGTGGCATAGTGCCTAAGGCACTTCTGCTAACCAGAGGGCTGGCAGTTCAAAACCACCAGCTCCTCCTTGAAAGGAATATTGGACAATCTACAGCCATAGTGATACCACTTCAGAAACCCAAGGAAGGGTCACTATGAGTTGGAACTGATTTGATGGCAGTGAGTTCCATTCAGTTCGATTATGAGTCAAATTGGCAGTGGGTTTGGTTTTTGGTTTAATGCCTAGAGTATCGGTCTTTATGTGTTCCATTTCATTTTTGATAACTTCCAATTTTCCTAGATTCATACTCCATACATTCCCCATTCTAATTATTAATGAATGTTTGCAGGTGTTTCTTCTCATTTTGAGTCATACCCCATTAGGAAATGAAAATACCAAAAGCTTTCCTCCAAGCACATCATTAAGCTTGCCTCTACTTTAAGGAGGTAGCTCTTCTCCAGTCATATTTTGAATGTCTCCCAACCCAAGGGGTTCATTTCCCAGTACTATACCAATATTTTCCCACTATTCATAAGGTTCAATCAGCGGCAGGGATCCAGGTGAGGAGAGGGAACTCAGGCACACCCAAAGTAGCAGGGTGGGAGAGTGGGAGAAAGGGGATAAAAAAGCCAAGAACCCGGACAAAGGAGTGGTCAGCTGCAGGGATCCAGGTGAGGAGAGGGAACTCAGGAATGCCAAAACAGCAGTGAGGGAGAGCAGGAAAAAGGGGATTAAAAGCCAGGAACCATGACACAGAAGCAGTCAGCTGCAGGTATCCAGGTGAGGAGAGGGAAATCAGGCACGCCCAAAGCAGCAGGGCGGGAGAGCAGGAGAAAGGGGATGAAAAGGCCTAGGAATCTGGACAGAGAAGGAGTCAGCTGCAGGGACCCAGATAAGGGTGATATGAGAGATTTCCAACAGGGAGGCAAACTTGTCTGTCTGTTGGTCCTACCATGGTGATGTGTTGATGTGAGTTTTGAGGCTGAGCCACTGGTGTTTCTAACCCAGCGGGATGCATGTGGTGCAGAGTTATCAGCTGAGCTTACAGACTGAGACAGACTAGGAAGAAGGAGGAGGCCATCCACTTCTCAAATAATTGGCCAGGGAAAACCTTATGAATAGCAAAGAAACAGTGATTGATACATTACTGC
>NW_006921709.1:2050109-2051352 GCF_000298275.1 Orycteropus afer afer | reverse complement strand
TTTTGAGTTGTGGTGCTGGCAAAGAATGCTGAAAGTACCATGGACTGCCGAAAGAACTAACAGATGTATCTTGGAGGAAGTGTGCCTTAAATGCTCCTTGGAAGTGAGAATGGCCAGACTTTGTCTCATCTATTTTGGTCATGTTGTCAGAAAGGACCATTTCTTGGAGAAGGATGTCATGCTTGGTAGGGTGGAGGGTTGACGAAGAAGGGGGAGCCCTTCAATTAGATGGATTGACACCATTGCTGCGATGATGGGCTCAAGTATAGCAGGGATCATGGAGCTGACGCAGGATTCAGCAGTGTTTCATTCTGCTGTGCATGGGGTCGCTATGATTCAAAAATGACTCAGTGGCACCTAACAACAACAACCACAACAATTCATAAGGTTTTCAGTGGCCAACTTCTCCTCTCTCCCCCAACCCCAAAATGGATCTGGCCAAACTTTTCTTCCCAGTCTGTCTTAGTCTGTAATTTCTGCTGAAACATATCTACCATGGGTGACCCTGCTGGTATTGGAAATACCAGTGGCATAACTTTTAGCATCACAACAACATGCAAACCATCACAGTATGAGAAACTGACAGATGAGTGGATATTGGTACAGACTGCATTTAATAGAATGACTTTCATTCATGTTAGTGCAACTGATCCTACAGATAAATGGACTCTATGTTTTATAGGAGAGATATACTTGATATGTAGATATGCTGCCCTATTTCTTTTCTAACCAGAAAACCAAAATTATTGCTGTTTAGTCAATTCTAATTTATGTTGTTGTTGTTGTGGTTATGTGCCATCGAGTCAGACTCAACTCATAGCAACCTCTCCTTGGGTTTCCGAGGTGGTATCACTATGGAAGTAGATTGCCCAACCTTCTTTCCAAGGAGTGGCTGGTGGGTTTGAACTGACAGCCTTCTGGTTAGAAGTCAAGTTCCTTAGACACTACGCTACTGGAGCTCCCATTCTAATTTATAGTGACCACAATTGGGTTTCCAAGGCTGTAAATCTTTACCAAAGCAGACTGCCTCATCTTTCTTTCATGAGGTGGTTTTGGGTTGGAACCACCAGTCTTTTGGTTAGCAGCCAAATGCCTTAACAGCTATACCACCAGAGAGCTTTTTAATTTCCTTTCTAGTCACTAGTATATTATTATTTTTAATGCATTTTATTGAAATATAATTTATGTACAGTGAAATGCACAAAACTAAAGTGACATGGGTCAATGCATTTTTTTTTTTTTT
>NW_006921709.1:2047122-2047764 GCF_000298275.1 Orycteropus afer afer | reverse complement strand
CCACTTCTGTATAGTTCCTTTCAAAGCTCAGGGTTCCAGGATTATCTTCTGTATCTCTGTCAATTGTTTTTTCTTTTCTTTGTTGAAGAGGGTCTCTGTCACTTGTCTGTCTATTCCTCCATCTTACTAGTATATTATTTTGATCCTTTATTTTAAAAAGTCTTAGACTTTTACCACTAAAACATTTCTAATCTAAGTCCATAAGTAGATTTACTAAGATTTTATTTGGTTTATTTGTTGTTGTTGTTGTTATGTGCCCTTGAGTCAACCTGACTCGTAGCCACCCCTCCTTGGATTTCCAAGGCAGTTTCAATACGGAAGTAGATCACCCCATCTTCCTTCTGAGGAGTGGCTGGTGGGTTGAACCGCCAGCCTTCTGGTTAGCAGTCAAGTGCCTTAAGCACTACACTACCAGAGCTCCCTTGGTTTATTTACCTCTCCTTAATGAGCTCCCTTGGTTTATTTACCTCTCCTTAATTATCAACCATCATTGACAAGTTAGTTGACTATACTCTTTTTATCAACTATGTTGATTCCTGTAAATGCTTTAGAATAGTCAGATGCATGTGTTTTAGAAATGCCAAAAATTATTTTCCTTGGTTCTAAGAGTTGTGGATTATTTGCTTTTTTGGTGGAGGCATT
>NW_006921709.1:2041341-2046627 GCF_000298275.1 Orycteropus afer afer | reverse complement strand
TATAGGAAAAGCAGGCAACCTTTATATTCTTTATCATATCATCTTGCAATCTATTTTAATAACTCTATATTTTATTGATATTTCATTAGCCTTTGAGTCTATGGACAGGAATTTATTATGGTTAAGCTCTAAGAGCATATTATACATGTCTGATTATCAATGACAATAATTTAATACTACTGAAAAAAATCAGCAGAAATGTTCTCTTGAAGGATGCAATAATTATTTCAGTGAAATTAAACATTATTGTTTTGGTTTCACTTTCTTTGTAATTTATACTTTAATAAATTTTTAGCACTCTTTGATTAATTGAATATATATAATGTGTGTGTATATATATATATATATATAATTTTCTATAATAGGGAATAAGAATATTATTTAATTTTTTCTGTGTGCTAGGCATTATGCTAAGTATTCTATATAGTTTATGTCATTTAATCCTCACAGAAGCTCTAGGAAGTTGATGCTAGTTTTACTTCCCATTTTTACAAATGAGGAATCTGAAATCCAGAGAGATTAGCATAACAATTTAACTTGCACCCTAGTGACAAAATAGTATTATATATCAAATGCCTAAAACTAAAGGTAAATTTCTAACATTCCTAACCAGCTTTAGGTAAAGATCCTATAGCCACTTTGATCTTTTAAATACATAGATGCCTATTTTGTAACTAGTTAATTTAGGGAGTGCTCCATGAAATAATGGTCTCCCTAGATAAGTTCTATTATAGATGTCTTAGTAAAGAAAGACATTTAGTAAAGAAAGTATAACTCAGGTGGGTTTCTGATTATGGTTTTTTTTTTTGGGGGGGGTAGATGTTTAAAATACATGTAGCCATGCCTCATGATAAAGACAAAAACGTCTCAATGACTCATTTATCTATATGATAGAACAGATTCAAAATTATTTCTTAAGGAGAATCATGGTCTCGTCTCCTTGTATTCCTTTGGCAGACTTTTAGTGGAGCTGAAATGTCCTCTGTCCAGCCTGTTATTCAGCAGCCTCCTCAACTTCTAAGAGGATGTAAACATATTCTTGCTAAGATGACTGTTATTAAAGTGTAGTGCTTAAGTGGTGCATTCTACATTCTTATCTATTTTCTGTCACACAATATTTATCAAAAGTTCTTTTGTATGAAACAATCTTTAGACAGGATATCCTAAAGTTTATTTCTACCTATTCTTCTTAAATGCTTTATAATCTATTACTTAAGTTACACATACTTGCAAAATGATGTATGTATATGTAACCATACAAACCACCTCCTTCTGATAGAATGACTTTTCTGAATTTAAATAAGTATTATTTAAATAAATTCTAAATACACATATATTTTAAATAAATATATTTAAATAAATATAAGTTTAAACAAGATTATTGCAAAGCAACAGAGAAAGCTGTATAGACATCCATGTTCCTCTGCTCTGCATTAAAAATAAAATAGTTAAATAACTATTAAATAACTATATTCATTTGAGTTCTAATAGTGACTGAACACATTTCTATTGCACTTATTTATTGCATGGTAACAAACCATGCCAAAAGTACGTGGTTTAAAATATTTTTCTATTTCTCATGATTTTGTGGGTCAGAAATTCAAAAAAGGTACAGTGGAAATGGCTCATCTCTCTATATATTATGTCTCCCGGATTAGAATGTCCAAAGTAGCTACTTTACTCATATGTGTCACACTTGAGCTGTTGTTGTTGTTGTTGTTTGCCATCGAGTCGGCCCCGACTCATAGCGACCCCTCCTTGGGTTTCCGAGGCAGTATCACTACGGAAGTAGGAATGCCCAACCTTCCTTCCGAGGAGTGGCTGGTGGGTTTGAACCGCCAGCCTTCTGGTTAGCAGTCAAGTGACTTAGCCACTATGCTAGAATGCTAAAAATAACTCAACTAGGGTCTTACGTTGGTGGTCTGGTGTTTAATAGGCATTCTGGAAAAACAGTTTTCTCTGTCATCTGGGTTTTTTAGTTTCCCTCCATGTTCTCCCAGGGTCTTTCCTTCTCTCTGTGGTCTCTCCACATAGTCTAACCAACAGGGCAGCCTGGCTTCTCTTGTGACATCTTAAGTCTCCTAAGAGTGCAAAGATTTGCAGTTTTTTAATTATTAGGATTTTTAATTATTGGGTCAGAATTGACATAAGGTCCCTTCCAATATATTTATAGTTAAAGCAAGTCACCAGCCCTGTGTAGTGAACTACAAAAGGGTCTGAATGACAAGAGATACAGTTAGTAGGAGGCCATCAATACTACTGACTTCTATTACTGCGGTAATAGAACTCACCACAGTTCTGTTAGGTAATAATACAGTGAAGTAACTGGTAAGATTTATAATAACTAATAAACCTAATTGCCATTATTAATGACAGTTTGTTGAAATAGATTTCCATGTCTTGCATATTCCAAAAAGACCCCAACTATATTCAGGAGTAAGAAGAACTACCAAATAATAATAGTCACAGCTGTAGGTGTCCCCTCCTCCACCACCTTGATGCCCATTGTGGAGTGAATGCTACGGAAGGCATCATGACAGGTCAGCATGTGGCAATTGATCCAGGTCTGAGGAAATCATCTGGGCCCTACCCCTGGCCAATGACAAGAAAATATCACAGTTACCTCAGGTATATCTGAGGCACATGGGCATTCCTTTTATAATAGATCATCAAGTTTGAAGACTCTATAACTTACCTTCAGATACAGATTTAGTGACTGTTTAGCATACAAGTGAAATGTTTATTAAGAATCTGTTACTTTCTAAGTACTAGCTTTTAGATTTGAAAGATTCAGTTTTTGCCATGAACAATTTTTTTTTTCACAGAAAATCTATTTGATATTTGTTAAACTTCATTTCTCCAGCTATAATTTGGCATTATACATAGCATCTTCATGGCATGTTGTTGTTGTTATGTGCCGTTGAGTCGGACCCGACTCATAGCGACCCCTCTTTGGGTTTCCGACGCAGTATCATTATGGAAGAAGATTGCCCCATCTTCCTTCCAAGGAGTGGCTGTGGGTTTGACCTGCCAACCTCCTGGTTAGCAGTCAAGTGCCTTAGGCACTATGCTACCAGAGCTCCTTCTTCATGACATAGTATAGTTAAAAAGATCTTTACAAATTGAAATGTGATTCTCTTGTCTTCAGATATTTTAATTGCCATATTGTTTTTAATGCACATTAAACACATTTTTGACACTCTAAACTTTCTATAATCTTAATACCACAAAATACATCTATGTGACTAAGGGTGTCTTTTCTAAAGTGGTATGTTTCTACTATATAAAATAAAGCATAGGGGAGTCATGGAAGAAAAGCTGCTTGGTTTGATGATCTTGGCTTCAAAGTTGTAACATTATTGTACTTATCACTGCTGATTGGTTGAAAGATATAAAGGAGTAAACATCAACAAGAAAAATGGGTTTAATAAATGAAGATTTCTCTCCACGCTGTGCTTTTGGGAATAGGTTATTCATACCTCTCTCTTTTTAGCCATTGTTGACTTCAGATGAGTTAACTTTGACAAGCTGTGATATGAGATCTAAATAATGAGATGAACTAACCTTGCGAGATTCTGGTGAAGAGTACCAGGCAAACCAGATCACATATATCCTTGTGGATTATGTAGAAGAGTTTGAGTTATATTTTAAGTTCAGTGGGAAGATGGACTTGAATCTGCATTGGTTCATAAGTGGATAGAGGTTTCTTCCTCCAGATAGAAAAGAGCTTAACAGTGTTGGAGACATATAAATGGGGATTCTGATTGATGAATATTGGTAAATCCCACAAGACATGGGAAGCCAAGGAAAGGAGGAAGAAAAGTTATTCTTCTCTGCTTGCTATCTATAGAAGTTCATCATTGACACAGATGTAGGGGAAAATCAGACAACATTTTTATAATCTCTAGATCCTCTAATTAAAATTTTAACACTGGATGTTTTGATTAAAGATTCTATAAGAGAATCTTGAATGAAATTGGGGAAATTCAGAACATAATTTTAAATTCTTATAGACTCCGGATTTTCTGGAGACACTAAGGCTGGATAAACCCCAGAAATTATTGCCCTGTGATAATCTTTAAACCATAAACAAAAAATGGCCCTTGAAAGCTTCTTAAAACCAAACAATAAAATAAAAAATAAAATAAAAAACATTTCACTGCCCATAGCAACCCTCATTGGGTTTCCAAAGCTGTAAATCTTTACAGAAGCAGACAGCCTCATATTTCTTACACAGAGTGGCTGGTGGGTTTGAACCACCAACCTTTGGGTTATCAGCCAAATGCCTTAACCACTGCACCACCAGAGGTCCTTTCAATTTCCCTTCTAGTCACTAACATATTATTTTGATGGTTTAGCTTAATTAGTTAAGGGTGTTTTCCATGAGCATTGTGTTTCTCCAAAGAAATATCCATTTGGGATCAAATTGACAACAGCAACTCCAAAGTTTAGATAGAAAGCTTGGGGGGCAGTGAGTTTATGTTAATGGGAAGGAACAATTCAGAAACGGAGGATGAGAATGGCTGCACAATGAAGAGTAATCAATGTCACTTAATTGTATATGTAGAAATTGTTCAATTGCTGTATGTTTTCCAGTGTATATTAAAAAAAAAAAATTTAGGTGGAAGAGGAAAATATGGATAATTACTAAGCACAATGGGCTGTCTGAATGACCTTGACTGGTACTCAGGATGAGTGGTCATGGTACAAAATGTCTTTTCAAGGAACACACATAATGCCCTAATTCACTGAAAGGTTCTTATAGGCAGGGGATATGACTTAGGCTTTTTTCATTGTACATTGTACCTAGAACACAGACACCCATTGAATACTTAGGGGATGTTTGATCTCAAAATATTTTTTTGTTTGTGTAATGTTGTTTTGGCCTAGATTTGATCTATTTTCTTTTCATCTATGATGTCACTGAAAAAAATACATCAGATAAATTTCATTTATACCATGATTTGATTAGTGTGTGGAACTGGCCTTCCTGTTCTTTAATCATAAATGAATCATACTGTTCTTCTCTTCACAAAATTTGATTGTGTCCTGAAGATTGATGGATCTGACTACATTTTGGACTTGGGGATCATAGTCTAGACTTCAGCTAATGCAATAAAGTGACACTTTTTCTTCAAGGTCAAAACACCCAGGATGAGTAGGCTTAGTGCACAATTCTTATTTAACAGACTAATCTGTTACAACTGGCATAAAAATAGCTCCAAAAGTTTGGATATTTTGGAGTAATACAGCAATGAAATGAAAGGATTGTGTGTGTGTGTGTAT
>NW_006921709.1:2038608-2040374 GCF_000298275.1 Orycteropus afer afer | reverse complement strand
AAAAATAAAGTACTTAATAGTTATGAACTTTTCAAACACCTGTAATGTTAAACCTTTTATAAATGGAAAATGTAATTTTTAAAAGCTATGTAATCTACTTGGACTTGGAATTTATATTTCAATATAACCTTGGGATGAAAGTTTTGTTTCAAATTATGACAGCTAAGGCATAGTACATTTGCTTAATATCAACTATCACATTTTTCTACATTTAACCCAACTTTACCAAGAGTGCAATATTGGGTTCATTATGCTTTGATTAAAATAGATATTGATTTTCTGAGACAGTATCTCTATGGAAGTAGATTGTCCAGTCTTCCTTCTGAGGAGTGGCTGGTGGGTTTGAACTGCCAGCTTTCTGGTTAGCAGTCAAAGGCCTTAGGCACTATGCCACCAGAGCTCCTAATTAAGTGGTAGGGCTAAGTAATTAGAGATGAAGTCTGGAGATTACAACCTTTTCCTGGGAAAATGCTATCCTAAAAGTCCAGCAAAAAGTGTCCCAGGAATTCCTGTATTAGATCCAAGTCCTTGAGTTCAGGAATCTTGTGGTATGTCTCAAACCAAACCAAACTCATAGCCATCGAGTTAGTTCTGACTCATAGCAGCCCCCATTGGGTTTCCAAGGCTGTAAGTGTTTACGAAAGCAGACTGCCCCATCTTTCTTCCACAGAGCAGCTGTTGGGTTCAAACCAGCAACCTTTTGGTTAGTAGCCCAATGCTTTAACCACTATACCACCAGAGCTCCTTAATATATATATCTGTATAACCCAAATGTCTAACCCAATGATCAGAATGACCTTGAAGACATGTCAATTCTAAGTTATGTAGATTATGCACAAGGCAGCACTCCTGGATGAGGAAGCCAGGGTCACAGCCATCTAGAGACTTTCCTGAATGTTAGCAACACCCCATGTGCCTCACTCAGCCATAAGATCTTTCAAACAGGGCATTATCTATTCATCTTTTTTATCCCTAGAGTCCAGCATGGTACATGACATTGCTAAGTGCTAATAAGAGATTTAGGAATATTTTAGAAATTAATGGAAATATTTTAGAAGACAATAGTTGTATCTTCTACCCATTTCTCATGTAATTTTTTCTTTCTGAAACTTCCTCATAACATTAAATTTCAATCCATCTTAATTCTCCACACTTGTTTTATGTTCTGTGAGGTGGGCGGTAAGGTGAACAAAACATACATGATCTTCTTGTGACATTAATTCTGTGAATGGAAAGTTATCTATTCAGAAGACCTTAGAAACAGAGAAGTAACTTGGACATCTACTTGAGAATGTCTCCCCAACTCTCTGAGTCCCAACTTCCTTATCTACAACACAGTAGTAATACTCATTGTCCTTCCTCTTAGAAAGTTAGTCTAAGATCAAGTGAAATGATATATAATTGTACTTTATGAAATAAATTTTAAATTAATCATCATCATTCTGTTACAAAGTTTTTCCTAGGATATAGTAGGAGCTCTGGTAGCATAGTGCCTAAGGCACTTGACTGGTAACCAGAAAGCTGGTGGTGCAAACCCAGCAGCCACTCCTCAGAAGGAAGGTTGCACAATCTACTTCCATAGTGATACTGCCTCGAAAACCCAAAAAGCGGTCACTAGGAGTCAGATCTGACTCAATGGCACATAACAACAACAACACCATACGTTTTGTTGTTGTTATGTGCCATCAAGTTGCCTCCAGCTCATAGCAACCTTATGTACAACAGAACAGTACATTGCCCAGTCCAGTGCCATCCTCACAATCTTT
>NW_006921709.1:2031827-2038198 GCF_000298275.1 Orycteropus afer afer | reverse complement strand
CTGGTGGGTTTGAACTGCCAGCCTTCTGGTTAGCGGTCAAGTGCCTTAGGCACTATGCTACCAGAGCTCTTACCACATGCATATGAGGTGACTGAAAATATCATGGCTTTGGTTAGGCAACTCCTTAGTCCTCAAAGTGACATCTTTGCTTCTTAACACTTTAAAAAGGTCTTTTGAAGCAGATTTGCCCGGTATAATATGATGCCTGATTTCTTGACTGCTGCTTCCATGTATGTTGATTGTGGATCAAGTAAAATGAAACCCATGACAACTTCAGTCTTTTCTCTATTTGTAATGATGTTGTTATTGGTCTAGTTGTGAGGATTTTCTTTTCTTTATGTTGAAAAACAATCCATATTGAAGACAGCAGTCTTTGATCTTCATCAGTAAGTGCTTCAATCGTCTTCATTTTCAGTAAGCAAGGTTGTGTCATCTACATATCACAGGTTGTTAATGAGTCTTCTTCTGAACCTCATGCCATGTTCTTCTTCATGTAGTCCAGCTTCTCCGATGATTTGCTAGGGTACAGATTGAATAGGTATAGTTAAAGGATAAAACCCTGACATACACACTTCCTGACTTAAAACCCTGCAATATCCCCTTGTTCTGTTGGACAACAGCATCTTGGTCTATGTACAGATTCCGTATGGGCATAATGAAGTGTTCTGTAATTCCCATTCTTCTCAATGATATCCATAATTTGTTATAATCCACACGATTGATAAAATACAGGTAAACATCTTTCTGATATTCTTTGCTTTCAGCCAAGATCTATCTGATATCAGCAATGATATCCATTGTTCCACATCCTCTTCTGAATTCAGCATAAATTTCAGGAAGTTCCCTGTCAATATACCACTGCAACAGTTTTTGAATTATCTTCAGGAAAATTTTACTTGTGTGTGATATTAGTGATATTGTTCAATATTTTACATTTTGTTGGATCACCTTTATGTGGAATGGGCAAAAGTATTGATCTCTTCCAGTCAGCCAGGTAGCTGTTTTCCAAATTTTTTGACATAAACAGCCAGGGCTGCATCCATTTGTTGAAACACATCAGTGGGTATTCCATCAATTCCTGGAGCCTTGTTTTTCACCAATTCCTTCAGTACAGCTTGCACTTGTTCCTTCAATACCACTGGTTCTTGATCTTATGTTACCTCCTGAGCATTGGCCAGTTCTTTTTGGTACGGTAACTCTGTGTATTCCTTCCATCTTCTTTTTATGCTTCCTACATCTTCCAATATTTTGCCCATTGAATCCTTCAATATTGCAACATGAGGCTTGAATTTTTTCTTCAGTTCTTCAGCTTGAGAAATGCTTAGTGTGTTCTCCCTGTTTGGTTTTCAAACTCTAAGTTTTTGCACATTTCATTATAATACTTTAGTAACTATAGTTAGTTAGTTTTTAACTTGAGCTGCCCTTTGAAATCTTCTGCTCAGTTCTTTTATTTCATAATTTCTTCCATTTGCTGTACATACTCTCCATTCAAAAGCAAGTTTCAGAGTCTCTTCTGACATTGATTTTGGTATTTTTTTCCCTTTTCTGTTTTTTAATGACCTTTGAGTTTTGTCATGTACAGTGTTCTTGATGTCATCCCACAGCTCATGTGGTCTTCAGTCATTCAGCTACAAATCTGTTCTTCACAGGGTCTCTAAATTCAAGTAGGATGTAATCAAGGTCATATTTTGGCTGTCAAAGTTGTTTTAATTTTCTTCAGTTGCAACTTCAACTTGCATATGAGCAAGTGATGGTCTGTTGTTCCACAGTTAGCTCTAACCTTGTTTTGACTGAAGATACTGAGCTTTACCATCACATCTTTCCACAGATGTAGTTGATATGATTCCTGTGTATTCCATCTGGAAATGTCCATATGTATAGCCTCTGTTTATTTATTGAAAAAAAGTATCTGCAATGAATAAGTCATTGATCTTGCAAAATTCTGTCATGTGATCTCCAGCATCCTTTCTATCATGAAGGCTATATTTTCCAACTACTGATTATTCTTCTTTGTTTCCGCCTTTCACATGCCAATTACCAGTAATAATAAATCTTGATTGCATGTTTGGTTTCATACTGCAAAAGTTGGTAAAAAAATCTTTAATTTCTTAATCTTTGGCTTTAGTCATTGGTACATATATATTTGAATACTAGTATTAACTGATTTTCCTTATAGGCATATAGATATTATCCTATCACTGACAGCATTGTATTTCAGGATAGATCTTGAAACATTCTTTCTGAAGGTGAATTGATTCCATTGCTCTTCAATTTGTCATTCCCAGCATAGTAGATCATATGATTGTCTGATTCATAATGGCCTCAATCAGTCCATTTAAGCTCACTAATGCCTAGGATATGGATCTTTATGCATTCCTCTCCATTTTTTACAGCATTCAATTTTCCTCTATTCATACTTTGTACATTCCATGTACAAACAGCTGCAAACATCCGTTAATAATGGGAACATGGAATGGACAAAGTATGAACAGAGGAAAATTGGATGCTGTCAAAAGTGGAAAGGAAATTGAAGATTTTTTATCGACTTCTGCAGTCCAAAATTGATCAAAAATGCAATCAAGGTGCATTGATAATTACTTGTGATTGGAATGCAAAAGTAGGAAACAAAGGAGAATGCTCAACAGTTGGAAAATATGGCCTTGGTGATAAAAATAATGGTGGAGATCAAAAGATAGAATTTTGCAAAACCAACTACTTCAAAAAAAAAAAAAAAAAACTCCCTGCTGTTAAGTCAATTGTGATTCATAGTGATGCCTCCTTGGGTTTCTGAGGTGATATCTCCATGGAAGTAGAAATCTTCCTTCTGAGGGTTTGAACTGCCAGCCTTCTGGTTAGCAGTCAAATGCCTTATGCACTACACCACCAGAGTTCCACTTCTTCATTGCAAATACCATTTTTTTCTACAATATAAATGATGACTATAACTGTAGACTACTCTGGGTGGAATACTTGGGAATCAAATTGACTATACCTGTGGAAAAAGATAATGGAGAATCTCAATATCATTAGTCAGAACAAGGCTAGAGGCTGCCTGCACAACAGACCATCAATTGCTCATATGCAAGTTAATATTTAAGCTGAAGGAAATTGAAACCACTCCAGGAGAGCCAAAGTAGGACTTTAAGTAATGTCCCACCTGAATTTAGAGATCATCTCAAGAATAGATTTAACACATTGAAAAATAGTGACCCAAGTCCAGTTGAGTTATGGGATGACATCAAGGATATCATATATAAGAAAGCAAATAGTGATTAAAAAGATAGGAAAGAAAGAGAACACCAAAATGGATGTCAGAAGAGAGCCTGATATATGCTCTTGAAAGTAGAGTTACTAAAGTAAACAGAAGAAATGATGAAGTAAAAGAGCTGAACAGAAGATTTCAGAGGGTAGCTTGAGAAGATACAGTAAAGTAGTATGATGAAATGTGCAAAGATTTAAAGTTAGAGACCAAGAGGGAAAAATGTGCTTGGCATTTCTCAAGCTGAAAGAACTAAAGAATGTATTCAAATCTCATGTTGCAATACCAAACGATTCTATGAGCAAAATATTGAATGATGCAGGAAGCATCAAAAGAATATGGAAGGAATACACAGAGTCACTGTATTAAAAAGAATTGGTCAATGTGCAACCATTTCAGGAAGTAGCATGTGATAAAGAATTGATGGTATTGAAGGGATAATTCTGAGTTTTACTGAAGGCATTGGGAAAAACCGAGGCTCTAGGAATTAACAGACTACCAATTGAGCTGTTTCAACAAACAGATGCAATGCTGGAAGCACTCACATCTCTATGCCAAGAAATTTCCAAGACAGCTATCTAGACAGTGGACTGGAAGAGATCAGTATTTATGCCCATTCCAAAGAAGAGTGATCCAACAGAATGAGGAAATTATCAAACAATATCATTGATATTACACACAAGTAAAATTTTGCTGAAGATAATTCTAAAACTGTTGCAATTGTATATTGACATGAAACTGTCAGAAATTCAAGACAGATTCAGAAAAGGATGTAGAAGGACAGATATCATCACTGATGTCAAATGAATCTTGGCTGAGAGCACAAAATAATAGAAAGATGTTGACCTGTGTTTCATTAACTATTGAAAGACATTTGACTGGTGAATCATGACAAATATGGATAACACTGAGAAAAATGCATATTCCAGAACACTTAATTGTGTTCTTGGAACCTACGTAGAACAAAAGGCAGTTGTTACAACAGCACAAAGGGATACTGTGTGGTTCAAAATCAGGAAAGATATTTATCAGGGTTGTATCCTTTCACCATACTTATTAAATCTGTATGTTGAGCAAATAATGTTGAGAAGCTGGATTACATGAGGAGAATGCAGCATCAGTATTGGAGGAAGAATCATTAACAACCTGCAATGCACAGATGACACCACAATGCTTGCTGAAAGTGAGGAGAACCTGAAGTGCTTACTCATAAAGATCAAAAAGTACAGTCTTCAGTATGGATTACATCTCAACATAAAAAAAGAGAAATCATACTATCTAGATCAATACATAACATCATGAGAAATGGAGAAAAGATTGAAGTTGTCAAGGATTTCCTTTTATTTGGAGCCACAATCAATGTCTGTTGAAGCAGTATTCAAGAAATCCACTGATGTCTTGCGATGGGCAAATTTGCTGCAAAAGATGTCTTAAATGTGTTAAAAACAAAGATGTCACTTTGAGGACTAAGGTGGGTGTGACCCAAGCCATGATATTTTCAATCACCTCATACACGTAAGCAAAAGCTGGACAATGAACAAGGGAGACCAAAGAAGAATTAAGGGTATTTGAATTATGATGTTTCATATACTATGGATTGCCAGAAGAACAGATCTATCTTGAAAGAAGTATAGCCAGAATGCTCCTTAGAAGGAAAAATGGCAAGAGTTTGTCTCATGTATTTTGGACATGTTATCAGGGAGGACTAGACCCTGCATCATGCTTGGTATAGTAGAGGATTAGGAGACCTTCAACAACATGGACTGACACATGTTCAAATAGCTCTGTCTTTCTCTCACTCTGACCTCTACTTTTCTTGTCACATCTCCTTCTCTGATTCTCTTGCCTTCCTCTGTCCCTAATAAGGACCCTTGTGATTACAGTGAGGAGCTCTGGTTGTGTAGTGGTTCAGCTGCTAACCAAAAGGTTGGCAGTTTGAACCCACCAGCCCATCCATGGGAAAAAGATAAGGCAGTCTGCTTCCGGAAGGATTTACAGCCTTGGAAACCCTATGGGGCAGTTCTACTCTGCCCTAACAAGTCTCTAGGAGTCAGAATCTACTTAATGGCTTGGTTGATGGTGGTGATTACAGTGGTCCAACCCAGACAATTCAGGACAATCTCTGCATCTCAAAATTCTTCATTTAATCACATCTTCAAAGTCCCTTTTGTCATGTAAAGTTACACGCTCACAGATTCCAAGGATTCAAACAAGGCCATCTGGGGAAACCATAATTCTGCCCACCACAGAACTAGAGTAATCTCTTTTCCAAAGACACAGGTACAATCCTGTCATTGCCCTGCATGGGCACTCATGATTCCCAGGCTTCAGCAGTAGTATTGAAACTTTCCTGATACAAGCCACAATAAAAAATCAAGTTTACATCACGATCTAACTTACATACTCACACACACACTAAAATCTTCATGAAATGCTAGTGATTCTTAGTATCGGTGATGTACTATGATATTTTCAGCTGTATTCTATTTTTTACAAGCTATAATGACCCATATCAATGGCTTTCTGGACCACTAATGTGTTGTAAGCCACTGTTAGCACATCACTGCCATATAGGCTTTGTGTGCTCTATCCAGGCAAACTGCTTATAGATTCCAAATGGGTCATTTTCTGCCATGCCCCCTTGCACATTAGACTACCCCTCATCCTGAAAATCTCACATACCCTCATCTGTGTGACTGACTCAGATCAAAGCCTTATGCATTTAAAGGTAAGCATGCCTGCCTTATTGTCCCCCAGGCAGTTATATAGCCCACCTGTGTATTCCCAGACTCCTGTGATGCTCCTGTTGTGGCACTTGTCTGCTGTTTGTCTGTCTGTCTCTCATTTGTATGTATGCACACATGCCATCTCCTTCTCCTCCTCTTCATTCTCCTGTCTCTTTCCCTCCCTTCTCTTTTCTCTCTCTAAATGTGAGATTATAAAAGATACAATAACCATTTTAGAAAAATTTGAAAATACAGAAGAGTAAGCAAAAAATAATATCCACCTCTGAACAATAGTGCCTAATGCACTTGACTGCTAACCAGAAGGCTGGCGGTTCAAACCCACCAGCCACTCCTCGGAAGGAAGATGGGGCAATTTACTTCCGTAG
>NW_006921709.1:2014689-2030494 GCF_000298275.1 Orycteropus afer afer | reverse complement strand
AAAAAAAAAAAAAAAGAAAGAAAGAAAAACCCAGTGCAACCTCTATGTGAGGTTAATGAATACCTGGAACATATGGTAATTAAAAGTGACTTCTATGAGGAAGGAAATTTAAAGAACTTTTAATAAAAGAAGAGATGATTCAGAAATTTTATGTGGCAGCCAAAGTAGATCTCTTCAGATGAATAACATCACATGTATTCTTTCATAATCATATTTCATAGTGTAAAGTGTTTATTTAGAATTATTATTATTATGCCCACATATCTTATTGAGGTAGTTTTTCCAAGGATTAAGCCAAATTTTGAGAAATTGCTTTACTTCTCTCAAGTCATTTATTCAAAGTAAGGTCCACAGAACACTTACCAGTTAGTCCATCTCTGTCTGTTTCTGTCTCTTTCTTGGAGCCTATTAAAAGTGCCTAAGGCATTTGACTGCTAACCAGAAGGCTGGCAGTTCAAAGACACCAGCCACTGCTCAGAAGGAAGACTGGACAATCTACTTGGGTAGAGATACCACCTCAGAAATCTAAGGAGGGGTTGCTATGAGTCAGGATTGACTAGATGGCAGTGAGGTTTTTTTTTCGGCGGGGGGGCATAAAAATAGAGATTCTCATTCCCTATCCCTCCACCTCTGTCTTACTGAATCAGTCTCTAACGATAAGGCCCAGAATTTCCACTTCTAACAAGATTTAATACATTTTGAGCACTGAAACTTGTAAAACCCTTACATTAATGTACAAAACAGCTTTTAAAGGGTCTTTTACTATGTGTAGGGTCCCTGGGTGGTGTGAACAGTGAATGTGCTTGTCTGCAAACCAGAAGCTTGGAGATTTGAAGCTACCCAAAGGCATCTTGGAAGAAAGTCCTGACAATTTACTTCTGAAAAACCGGCCATTGAAACTCTATGGAGCACAGTCCTACTCTGACACACGTGGGGTCATCACGCAACAGAATCAGCTCAACAACAGCTTGTTTACTGGTGCAGTGTGTGTTGTGCAGTGTGTGTTAATGTAACGGAAGTTCAAAAACTCAGTTTCTTTAAAAAGGCTTCATCTTGGGAATCTTTAGAACTGAGAGAGGCCTTTAACATTTATTAATCCAATCACCCCATTTTACAAATAAGGAAACCAAAGAGATGAAGTGACTTCCCTGAAGCAACAAGCCCAAGAGTGTGGAACCCAGCCTTTAACCCAGAAAGAACTAATTCCAAGTCCAAATCCCTTCCTCTCTCATGTGGAATATGCTTAATATGTCCACTGGATTATATCTGTTCAAGTCCCTATTTCATCACAGTAAATGCCATTTTAATCTTTGCTCATTTGCTTTCTAATGACAAATCCTGAAACCAATTTGTTTATAAAAACACATTTTGGTGTATAAAGAAAAACCTGCCTGGCTTTAGTGTAATTAAGAAAAATGCAGAGCCATGGAATCGCCTTTGTCAACTGCACTCTGCTTGCAGATGGCATGTAGTTTGTAGTGCATAATTCTCAAATTTGCCTGCTGGTGTACTCTGATAAGAGGCAGCATCAAGACCTCCACATTAAAGGACTGCAATAAAATAAACTGCGAAGATATCTCTATTTCTGGAAAAAGCAGGAACTCTGCTTATTTAGTGAGGTGAAAAGTAATGTAAATAGCTGATTATAATCTCCAGCGCAGAATTCTTGAAAGCACTAGGAATCTTATAGGAAAAATACACAAAAACAATGCTGTACCAATGAGCTGTGCTGAATGTCTGAGGGGCTGAGAATTCCATTCCAGCTTGCAGTCATAAAAAGGGATGTGATGAGTTGAGTAAATGAGTTTTGCTTTATCTGAATTATTTTTGCTTACTGGACTTTCAGACCATCTAAAAGGGTCTATCTATTTTATTGCTGTAACTTCCATTTGACTCTCTGGTTAGACATTTAAACCTAGGTTGAATTAGCAGTGGCGATCCCATTACTAAATACCAGAAAGGCAGATTTGTTTAGCAGTGCTGTGCTGACCATTAATTAACATGACAAACTCAAGTTGCCAAATCAGAGAGAACTTCAAGCAAGTAACTAATTGTGGGAGTTTCCTTGCATGCTCGATTTGAAGTGAGTAACAATGCAATAATATATTGAGAAGCAATTTCATCCAAGCACAGCAGATAAAAATTTATTATTTTTTAACAATTGCTGCAACCTTTTTCATTTTTCCACTGTGTGGTATTTAAGTTTGTGTATCAACTTGGCTGGGCCTGTTTGAGTAGCTGGGCAGCTGGATGTAGTATTCACCATGATGAGACTGGTAATCAACTCCATGGTGGAATCTACTGTGAGCAACTGAATAGCTACCTTAGGAATGTGGTCTGCTTCCTGTGTATAAGGAAAAGCCTTAGGGAACAGTCTCTAGTCTTTTGACATGCTTGAATTCTGTGTGTCATTGTTCAGCAGCCTGCCATGCCTTGCTGATCTTGGTACTTCATCTGGACTTAAATTAATGGTCTGCCGTGTGGTTGGTAACATTGGGACCATGCCTTTTTACTCGTCAACCTTGGGCTTGTCAGCCTCAGCAGCTAGCAGCTGCCTGAGTGAAGAAAAGCCTCTAGCTTCAGTGGGCTGGGAGCAGGAGGCAGAGCTGATGCCTAAAGTTAAGGGAATTTCACCCAGCCCCTAGAGCTTGGCACTTTGAACTCAGAATTAAAGCCTCCAAAACTGTAAGAGTATAAACTCCTGTTTGTCAAGCTATACCATTTGTGGTATATTCCTGTCAGAGTGGCACTAGGTAAGCAGAACACCCTGGATATTTGTTAATATTTTTCTAACCACGTGGTTATTTATGGCATCATGTTATATGTTCCACAAAGGTGAGGTGGGATATTTCTTCCAGGAATCAACAGCTACTTAGTGGAGTAAATATATATCTTATAGGGTATTTTTAAAGTTCTTGTTTTGTAAGCAAAGCAACCTTGACCTTCAGGGAAAATAGCTTCTCACAAGTGAATACCCTTATAGGAATCAGAGAGAAGTATATGGTTCATAAGGAGCTCTGGTGGTGTAGTGCCTAAGGCAATTGACTGCTAACCAGAAGGCTGGCAGTTCAAACCCACCAGCCACTCCTCAGAAGGAAAGTTGGGCAATCTACTTCTGTAAAGATTGACCACCTTGGAAACTCAAAGGGGGTCACTATGAATTGGAATCAACTGGATGGTGTGAGTGATTTGGTTCATATGTGTACTTAATTCTACTGCCTTTTGGTCAGGAGTTTTGCAATGTCACTGTTAGGTGCAATTGCTGGAAATCTACTAAAAGTTAGCTTTCTCTTATAAACTTTTAAATGATTTTCCATTGTGACATTTGGTATTATTATTATTATTTTTTTTTAAGCTAAGAAAGAGGTACTTGAATTCAGAATCTAAGATAAAATAAAGTTGTGTTTTGATGAACATTGATAAGGTTAAAGAGAAGTCTTCTCTGAGATGAGTATAATAAGTCAGTTGGAACTGGATTTATGGAATAGAATTAGATGATATCCAAACTTACAATCGGAAGGACTCCCTGATTAAAATGACTTGTTTCTCTCTCTCTCAGTCTCTCTCTCTCTCTTTCTCAAAGGGGATTCTGGTTCTTTACCCAATTTAACATGTTTCTGATAATGAAGCAAATGAAATCATACATACTAATCTACTTATCCCTGAAGTAACTGCCTTCTTATGACCAGGTGATTAGGACTGTATTTGATCCTGTCTATCTGCTGTTACTTTCACATCACTTACAGTAGCCTTCCAGTTTATTTCATCATAAAAACTCACTGCCATCAAGTTGATCCTGACTCATAGTGACTCCACCTTGAGTTTCCTGTTGTTGTTGTTTGCCATCGAGTCAGACCCAACTCATAGTGACCCCTCTTTGGATTTCCGAGGCTGTATCACTACAGAAGTAGATTGCCCAACCTTCCTTTTCCTAGGTGATACTAAACTAAAAAACTCACTGCCATGAAGTGGATTCCAACTCATAGCAACCCCCATTGGGTTTCCAAGGTGGTAAATCTTTATGGAAGTAGATTGCCCCATCTTCCTTCTGTGGAGCAGTTGGTGGGTTTGAACTGCCAAACTTCTGGTTAGCAATCAAATACCTTAGGCATTGTGCCACCAGAGCTCCATAGAAGATAGTAAGGGATACAAAGGAGATACTATTATATCTTCAATACCTTCCATAAAATTATGATTTTATGACTCTTATACTATTTCTCTCATCATTTCTTAGGTAATTGGAGCACTTTATAAAAATACAAATTAAAAGGATCTAGTGACAATGACCATTGGGTGGTCTAGGAATGAATGTAAAGGATATGCCAAATATAGGCATATTTTTGGTTAAGTATGTGGGAGCTCTGGTGGTGTAGTGCCTAAGGCATTTGACTGCTAACCGGAAAGATGGCAGTTCAAACCCACCAGCCACTCCTCAGAAGGAAAGTTGGGCAATCTACTTCCATAGTGATACCGCCTGGGAAACCCAAGGAGGGGTCGCTATGAGTCAGATCTGACTTGATGGCAGTGAATTTAGTTTTGAATGAGTAACTTATGTTGGCCACTTTGAATGGTAAGCTCTACTGTGCCACTGATTGAGAAGAGACATCACTTAATTCCAGCTTCAAATGTTGGTACAAAAAAAAAATAAAAATAAAAATACTGCTAGTGTTGAGTCAATTTGATTCATAGTGACCCCTCCTTGGGTTTCTGAGGCGGTATCTCTATGGAAGTAGATTGCCTAATCTTCCTTCTGAGTAGTAGTTGGTAGGTTTGAACCACCAGCCTTCTGTTTAGCAGTCAAATGCCGTAGGCACTATGGCACCAGAAGTCTTAAGTGCTGATACAATTGCCTCAAAAGTCAAAGTTTAGGCACTCTCTGGATAAATGCATTTTCAACTGTGACTTTAGACATCTATCCCAAATTTTTATCTTCCTTTAGAGATAAATTGTTCACGTCCCTCATAGACTCACAGCCAACCTTCTGGTTAGTAGCCAAATGCCTTAGGAACTATGCCACCAGAGCTCCTTATTGAAACTTGTAGAATAGGAAAAGCAGAAAACCATAAGTCAAACAGTTTTGGAAAGAAAAATTAGATCTGGTGGCCTAGTGCCTAATGCATTTGACTGCTAATCGGAAGGCTGACATTTCAAACCCACCAGCCACTCCTTGGAAGGAAGATTGGGTAATCTACTTCCATAGGGATACAGCCTCGGAAACCCAAGGAGGGGCTGCTATGAGTTGAATCATCTCCACGACAGTAAGTTTTTTTTTTTTTTTTAATAAAATGGAAAAATATGTATGTATAGATTTTTAGGTTTAGAATATGTCTACTTAGAAGTTTCCAAGAGCTAAAGTAAAACATTTCTAAAATCTGAGGTCCTTGTCTTTCCATAGACTTTCAGTAACTTATCCACTCCTTTTGTAGTTACCAATAGCACTAACCTTCCAATGGAGTCCTGGGTGGTGCAAACCATTAACTTGGCTACTATCTGAAATGTCTGGACACACCCAGAAGCTCTTTGGAAGAAAGGCCTGAAGATCTGCTTCCAAATGGTCACAGCCATGAAAACCCTGTGGAACACCCCTTCTAATCTGTAAGACATGAGGTTACCATGAGCCACATTTTAATCGAAGGCAACTGATTTCATATATATATATATATATATATATATAAACACACACACACATATATATGTGTGTGTTAGATGCCATTGAGTCGGTTCCAACCATTTATCAGCACAATTCAAGTGCATTAATTCTTCTGCGGACTTATTTATTGTTCAGCTTTCACACGCATATGAGGCTATTGAAAATAACATGGCTTGGGTCAGGTGCACCTTAGTCTTTAAACACTTTAGAGAGGTGTTTTGCCCAATGCAATACATCATTTGATTCTTAACTGCTGCTTTGATGGACATTGATTGTGGATCCGGGTAAAATAAAATCCTTGACAAATTCAATCTTTTCTCCGTTTATCATGATGTTGTTTATTGGTCCATTTGTGAGGATTTTTATATATGTATGTATGTGTATATACACACACACACACGTGTGTGTATCTACATAGAGACTTTAAAAATAATAAACAAAACATATTAATGCATAAAACTGCATATGAAAGAGAAAAAAAGTTAAACAGCAGCTGGGGATTTAATAGCTAACAAGTATTGCTCATTTCTTATGTTTCAGGTCTTTTGCCAAACAAGTGAACTGCATTAGCTCATTTAATCTTTATACCAACCTTAGAAAATAATCTAGCATGACCTCCACTTTAACTTGAGGAAACTGAGGTATAGAGAGAATTGTGAATTGATTTATGCAAGGTCACACAACTACTAAGTGACAGAGCCAGATTTTGACTACAGGTCTTTTAACCCCAGATGCTCTTAACAATTGGCTGATATTGTTTATACTGCAAGCATCCAAATCATTAAAGATGCTTGGAGAAAATGCAAAATCCCATACTCCACCACCACACTACTGAAGGAGAACTTTTGCAGGTGTGGCATGATGTTAAATTGCCAAGTGTAATTTATAAATAAGTCAATTAGAAGGAACAAGTTTCTTAAGACTTCCCCAAAATGAGACAGAAGGGAGACTCTCCTGGTTTTGTCCCTCCAAGTCATCCCTGAGCTACATCAGAATTCACTGACATTGACTCCAAGAGGAGGAAACCCTGCTCCACCTGGTCATATTCACCAACAGCTTACAGTCATCTTTGGGTGCAAAGAATCACTCCTTTATCTCTCTGTGAAGGATAATCAACCTGTACAAATTCAGCCTTACAGTCTTGTCCAACCGCCTGCCTCTCACATTCGCAAAATAACTAGCCAGCTTGAGCAGGTAGTTGGCAGTTGGAGGGGAGCGAAGAGCATGCAGGGATCAGACCCTGACCTTATTAGCACAGCATGATCATCAGGCCTAGCATAACCAGCCTTGGAGCTCCCAGCTGGAGAACTTTCTGTCTTTCCTGTGCGAGGAGGATCAGTAGATGCCAGTGCATCTGCTCGGATTCTGCTGTCCAGCCATTCATGAAATTGGGTCTTTTTACATGGCAAGCAAAATACTGGCATGCAAGCCCTAAAATAACTTTTTGCATTGAAAGTAGAAATTTGAATTATAGTTGGAATGCTAATGCACTTTCAGGCTTCTCTGATGTCAGCATCCACAGTGTCAGTATTTGCCTGTCTGCTTTCTCTTTCATACAAATCAATGCAGGTTCTTTTTCATTTGGGGTTTTTATTACACTCTTATCTTCGGTTGATCTGGAAATAATGCTGTTGGTTCATTTGTAATGGTGGCTTTAAACTTGCTTTCTCTTACTTACAGAGGATTTAATCCCTAGGTAGAATTAAGATTAAATAAATTCTGTAGATGTTATTCTAGATTTAGATTGTAAGTTTCAAAACAAGTTTAGCTTCATTTTAGGTGTTGTTTTATTTTGGCTTCACTGTTGGATTTTGTCCCTTTTAAAAGTAGTGCCACACAATAATAATGTTGAAGGTGACCTTAACACAGTGGCACTCACTCCCTCCTCCTCAATTCTGGCCTTTCTACCAGTCCACATGCCTGAGGGCTCTCTTCCACATAGTCCTAGAACCAGGGTGCCGGCCTTTCTAGAGTCTCCAATTCTTGTAGCCAGTTTCCAGATCCCAGTTCCCTCTTGAAAGAAAATTTTAGACAAAGAAGCTGACTCCCATGCTCTATCAGAAAGACATTTGCATCCTCCAAGCTTGTAAGAAGTCAGTCTTCAGAATTCTGAAGACTGAGGAAGCCTTAAATCTTTTTCCATGGGCACGTCTCTCAAACTTTCAGTCGGCCTTTGATCCCTGCCTCTGATTTCAGTTCCTCCATTTATGGAACTGAGCATTAGACTCAGCTCTACATTGGTGTCTGTCAACTTGGCTGGGCCTGGTTGAGTGGCTGGGCAGCTGAATGTAGTTATTTCCCATGGTGAGATTGGTAATTAACTCCATGATGGAATCTATTGGAGGAGCTAGGTAGCTGCTTTGAGTGTGCGGTCTGCTTCCCATATATAAAAAACAGCTTTGGGAATGGCCTCTAGCTTATGGCACACTTGAACCCGGCATGTAGCCATGCCGTTGTTCAGCAGCCTGCCATGTTCTGCCAACCTTGTGACTTTCAATGGACTTGAATGAATGGCCTGCCATGTGGTTTGGTGACATTGGGACTATGCCTTTTTACTTGTCAATGTTGGACTTGTCAGTCTCAGCAGCCAGTTGCTGTCTGAGTGAAGAAATAGCCCTAGTTTCAGTGGGCCGGGAGCAGGAGGCAGAGCTGAAGCCCAAGGTTAAGGGACTTTCACCCAGCCCCTAGAGCCAGGCACTTTGAACTCAGACTTAAAGCCTCCAAACTGTAAGAGAATAAACTCTTGTTTATTTGAGCCATCCCACTTGTGGTATATTCTTGTCATAGCAGAACTAGGTAACCAGAACAGTGCCTGATCAGAACTGAACAAGTGAAGTCATCTCTAGATAATTTCAACATAAACAAAAAATGTAGATAAAAAGCCAGGATTTATCATCCACCTAGTTAAGTGATCCTGAAGCCTGATTTGCAATTACATTCATTTAGGAGTCCCTGAATATTTTGTGCCTTGTAAAATTTGATATTACATAATCTCATAAAGAAATGTACTGTCACAAAGGTTATACATAAAAGTGTCCCATGCTGTGTGAGGTCTGAATCTAAGGGTCACTGTTTCCTGAATACCCGGTAAATGAGCTTAAGATTTCCCTCCAACTTAGCAAATTGTGAGACAACTACTCAACAACTCAAACTGTCCTTTGATGTTTTGATATTCTAGTTGGATGTAATATAATCTCATTAACTTTTTGTTGTTTGAGACTAAATGCTGTTTTTAGGAGCCCTGATGGCACAGTGGTTAGGCACTTGGCTGCTAACTGAAAGGTCAGTAGTTTAAACCCACCAGCTACACTGTGGGAGAAAGATGTAGTAGTCTGATTCCATAAAAACTGCAGTGTTGGAAACCCTATGGGGCAGTTCTACTCAGTCCTGTAGTGTAGATATGAGTCAGAATCAAGTCTATGGCAATGAGTTTGGTTTGGTATTTTGGTTATGGCTATATTTAAATAAATAAACGTTGTTGTTCTTAGTTCCATTGAGTCAGTTCCAACTGTGTACAACAGAAAGAAACACTGCCTGATCCTGTACCATTCTCGTAGTCATTGCTGTGTTTGAGTGCATTGTTGTAGTCACAATGTCAATCCATCTTGGTAAGGGTCTTTCCCTTTTTCACTGACCCTCTGCTTTACCCAACATAATGTCCTTCTTCAAAGAGTGGTCCCTCCTGGTAATATATCCAAAGCACTTTAGACAAAGTCTTGCCATCCTCGCTCCTACAGAGTATTGGCTGTACTTCCTCCAAAAGCAAATTGTTCATTTTTCTGTCAGTCTATGTTATATTTAATATTCTTTCCCAGCACCATAATTCAAATACAAAGACCATCCAGCTTTCACATGCATATGAGGCAATTGAAACTATCATAGCTTGGGTCAGGGCACCTTTGTCCTTAAAGTGACATCTTTGCTTTTTCATACTTTAAAGAGGTCTTTTGCATCAGATTTGCCAAATGAAAAATGTCATCTGACGTCTTGATTCCTACTCCCATGGGAATTGATTGTGGATCAAGTAAAATGAAATCCTTGACAACTTCAATCTTTTTCCCCATTTATCATGATGTTGCTTATTGCTCCAGTTGTGAGGACTTTTGTTCTTTGTGTTGAGGTGTAATTTATACTGAAGTCTGTAGTGTTTGATCTTCATCAGTAAGTGCTTCAAGTCCACTTCACTTATAAAGATAAATGTATGCCATTTATTAATAGTAACATCATTTGAGTTAGTGAGGCTTTGATGGTACAGTGGTAGGAATTCTCACTTTCCTTATGAGAGATCCAAGTTCAATTCCTGGCCAATGCACCTCAGGTGTAGCTACCAACTGCCTGTTCAGTGGTGCCTTGTGTATTGCTACAACACTTAACTGGTTTCAGCAGATGTTCTCAACTAAGATGTACTAGAAGAGAGACCTAGTGATCTTCTGAAAATAAGCCATTGAAAACTCTTAAGGGTCACAAAAGTCCAATCTGCCGTCCATCATGGGGATGGTGTAGGACTGGACAGCATTTCCTTCCAATGTATACAGAGTCACCATGAGTCAGAGGCTGACTCATTGGCACCTAGGAACAAAAACTTTTGGGTCATGTCCAGAAGCCTTTCCAAAGTGGACACTCAGTCCTTGATATGTGTTCTCATTGGTTTTCCAGTGCTGTTCTCAGAGCCAGACAATGCTTTTATCCTCTTGTTGCCCACCTCTGTTTCACAGTCAGCTGCCTGCTGTAAACTGGCTGTTCCCTTATAGGGAGTGCATAATGAAATGCTGCAGCGACTTCTGTCTTTCTGTCATCTGATTTCTACATTTTAATTTCCATTTTCTTTCTGTATATTTTAGTGCCTACATTCATCAGATATAATACTTATCTTTGAATGATACATGTCAACCAATGTGAGCAATAGTTCAAAATTGGAAATCACCGCTTTGATCTTGAAACACTGTTGTAATTCATTAGGCATTTTCTGTCAATAAGGGTCAAAACAATCATAAAAGTAAGAATGTGCAGAGGGATTTAAGGAAATCAGTAAGCATAATTAAGTGATCACCATGATAGGATTTTATCATGTTATTTCACCTTTGAATTCTGTTTCTTTTTGATATAGTGGAACTTGGAGAGAGTGAATGGGGCCAAGTGGATTTGGAATGATTTGAAAGACAAATATCTTTTGTCTCTTCCCCTAGGAACAGGGACTATATACAGTGTTCCACTGAGCAATGCAGTTGCATCTAAACAGATGTGTTCTAGCAGAATTTGATAGACTGCCTTCAATTCTTTATTGTCATTAACACAATCAACAATAATGATGCTATCTATAGCATTTTAAACTTTACATAAAACTTTTCTCATTTGCAGCTTGCAATTCAACTACGTATTAGGCATTGATTTCAGTTTGGAAATCAAGAAAGCGAGGCTTAGACAGGTTAGGTAATAGTTCCAAAGCCACACAGTCTATGAGCCTCAGAACAGAGTAAGAACCCAGATATTCTCCAAATTCTGTGTTCCTTTGACCACACATTTCCACTTCTGAGAAAAAAAGGAAGTTTCATTTATTGACCACCTACTATGTGCAAGAAACCTTTATATTTGTGATTTTATTTGATCTGTACAGCAACCTTACATTAAGAATATTGATAATGTTATCTCTATTTTCAGTTGGAAATGGAAACCTAGAAGGGTTAAGTTATTGTTCAAGGTCTTCTAGCTAGTCCTGAGTCATAGATTACGTTTTCTTTCTTCTATTCCATATATAGATCGTATTCTAGAAGGAACAAGAATTTGTTTTCAGTTTTTTCTTTCCTGGTTTTTTCCTTCCATATGCTACATTTTTTTTTTTTTTTTTAAAGAAAATCTTCCCTCAACTAGATGAGGAAGACCCTCAACTAGATGAGTTGCCACTGGGAATGGAACAATGGACTCTAGCACAGTAATGATTGTGAGGATGGTGCAGTATGCTGCACTGTTTCATTCTCTTGTACGTAGGGTAGAGTCGCTATGAGTTGGAATGGACTCAGTAGCACCTAACAGCAACAACAATATGCTATAGTTTTAAAAAGGAGAAATCAAAATCACACTACCATTTATAGCATCTGGCAAATTCTTAAATGTCAAGCAAAAGCCTTCTGCAGTACTTAAAGATAAATATCATTTTGATCAGTGCAGGGGAGAAGTGATGAGCAATGCACAAATGACAAACGTAGATACTTGTGTCTTCGTTTCCTGATCCAAGTCCAAGGCTTTCCCCATCATCCTGCTTGTGGTTGTGGCACTCCATTACTAACCAGATCCCCTCAGCCCTTCAAGGCCTGCCCATCACTGAGGAGCTGCACAACCCTACCTTTTCCTAAAGCTTTTTCTAGCTTCAGTTCTTTCTTTGATTCCCCTAGCACACATTGCATATATTATACTATAAACACTTCATGTGCAACTATTTTGTTAGATTGCTTCATTTGCCTGTTTATGGAGAATGTAAATTCCTTGATTTAGAGACTGCATCTTATGGATGGTTATATGTATTCTTTGCAGTGCTCAATGTAAAGCTAGGAGTTTGAATTTTCAGTGTGATCGATTTTTAACAAGAAGTTAAAACGAATACTGAAACAGAATACTGATTAAGTAAAACAATTTGAATCTTGCCTTATATAAATTTTGAAGCCAAAACCTATATTTGACCAAGTGCTAAATTACTTGGACTGAGTTAAGAAATAGTTTTATTCTTGGTTGAGAAGCTCCAGAAAATGAAGAAGAATATTCAGTTGATAGGATATTTTTATTTCTTTTTGAAGATGTATTTGGATTTTCTTGAGCTGGAAAACTCAAGCTGAAACAATGAGCTCTCTGATGACTATACTTGTAAGAAAAAGATCTCAGGAAACATGGAGAGGTATTGGGGAACATGGTCAAATTCTGACATGAAGGGTACAAAAAGAGGAATGCATGTGTATATAATGAATGGAGATATAAAGTTGGAAAGGGATATTGGGCCAGATGGAAATGAGGAACCTAAGGAATTTGAACTTTATTTCTGGCCAATTAAAGAAATGGGAGAAAGAGTTAGGCAATCTTCTTCCGTAGTGATACTGCCTCGGAAACCCAAGGAGGGGTTGCTATGAGTTGGGTCTGACTTGACGGCACATAACAACAACAACAACAAAGAAATGGGATGAATTTGAACAGGGAGTGAATGTTCTACTATTAGAATCATGGTAGTGTACCACTACTGATAATTGTGAGTGTGGTGAGGTGATATCAAACACCAATACCTCTGGGGCCAGGCAAAAACATAAAGGAGCTTAGAGAGCCAAATGAGAGGCAGAAGAGGCAGCTGCCACCCAGTTCCAGCCCTCTGTGGCAACATGGCAATGCAGGCATCATTTTTACCATCTCCTTCAATTTTTCAAAAGAAGTTGGAAATCTGGATTTTTGTGTAAAAAGCTCCCTAGTTTTGAGTGTTGGCAACAGAAATTTTAAAGACTGTGTGAATCATACGAAACCCTTCTGTGATTGAGACACCAGTCTGTGATCTGCATGAATGACACAATTACTTTTCAACATGGATAAGAGGAGAGAGCTGACCTGAGGAAGAAGTGAACTGGGCAGCTCACTAGGTGATCTAATGGACTGAGGAAGGCACAAGGACACTACTAGTCTAGTGTGAAACTCATGCCACAGCCATATATTTGCACCCAGTTCTGGTTTCATTTAAAAACTAACAAGTTTTGCACTGTTATGACTCACCTGACCTTTAGAACATTCTCAAACCTTTTTTTCAACTCTTTGGTACTGTGAGTGGTGTTATGACAGGGATCTATAAATGATCTCAGAAGCTATGAATGTATTTGGGAATCCAGAGATGGTTTCATATATGAAATAAATTGTACAAGTTCTAGAAAAGTTTTGAATATGAAAAGAGACAATTAATTAAGTTGGTAATTAAGCATGAATTGATCATAAACAGAGGCATTCTTGGGCAAACCAATATGGATAAGCACCTGCCATCTAATTGGAATTCCAAACTAAAAAAGAATAGGATAAAAACAATTTGAAGAGATAATGGCTGAACTTATTTTTTCCCTAGAATTGTTTGAAAAGCAAGAATCCTCAAAATTAAGAAGTAAAATGAACCCCCAGCAGCATATATGGGAGCTCTTGTGGTATAGTGCCTAAGCCACTTGACTGCTAACCAGAGAAGGTTGGCAGTTCAAACCTACCAGCCACTCCTGGGAAGGAAGATTGGGCAATCTACTTGTGTAGTGATACCACCTTGGAAACCCGAGGGGTCGCTATGAGTCGGAGACGACTTGATGGCACATAACAACAAGAATAACTAGCAGCATATGTGGAAGAGAGATAAATAAAGCCACATCATAGTGTGCAGTTTCAGAGAAAAGATGTTGTGTACTGAAAACAGTAGAATAATGTTATAAATAGCAGAGAGACTATAACTAGCATTGTATATAGCCAGATAAACATTAATCAAGAGAAAGGTTAAATAAAGATACATTCAGACATACAAAAGTAAACATGCTATGTTCTGCTCCTTCTAGACTCCTCCACAGCCTCTTGTGCATCTCTGAGTAGACAACCCTCTTGGATGTGGGTCAAGGGCAAGATGCCTCAAGTGCAGCTACCTGCTGGGGTGTTCCTAGATCCACAGGAAACTCACATAACCTAGCCATGCCAAGCAATGGGAAATCAACAATTGCTCTGCATCCCCCACTCAATCCCACTGTCTCTCTCCACACAAATGCAGAGCAATTCCACTGCTTAATCAGACATCTGTCCAATCAGCCTGGGAAATGGTCTGAGTGGAAGCTCTCTATTCCTTTGCAAAGATGGTCCTGATTTGCATCTCAGTTGCTAATTTTAGACCAGCAGTAAAAGACCCACTCAAAAGCCTGTTATCCTTCAAAACAGTGTATTCAATCTGATGCAAACATTTTCTACTATGTTCTATAAAGAAAACACCAACCTTCACTAAAAACTCTAAGCCTCGTGCATTTAAGCATTTATGCACCAGGTTTTTTAAAAAGTTGAGCATAATCAAAATCCTACTGGGAAGAAGCATGTCAAAAAGATTAATTAGGAATAAAGCAAAAAATGACATCTTCCCCGACCTCTGTGCTAAGCATTCTTAGAAAATAAGCTCTACAATGAAATGAGTAAAGATTCCTTTACTCAGTTTTGATTGTAAATTTTGTTAAAATCTTGAAAAAATTTCATCTGAGTGTTTAAATATTTACTGAAAGGTGTCTCCAATTATCATGAGCATAAAAATACAATTGGCAGATACATCAGAGTATCACTGACAATGGAGTCAAAGACCTCCTATGAAAGATCTATATATGGCTTTCTCTGTCTTCTGAGAGAAGATGAATTGCCATGGTAACACTGCCATGAAATAATAGGTCAAGTTTTATCATTCCACCTCAGGCTTATTTTATTATACTTCACTTAGAAGTGGATACCATTGTAAAATGGAGGTTTTGGTATTTCAAAGCTAAACATCATGACAAGGAAATCTGATCAATAAAATCTGCTGGTGTCAAGTGGATGGATAAGGGAAAATGTAGGAAGAACATTTAAATTGATTGAAAAATTATTTAGAGGCAGGTTCATTAGTGCTGTCTTCTAAAATGTGGGCTTGTTACACAGATGTTAGTATAGCTAAGTGTGTGTAAATGAATTCAAACTGATTGTTTGAACAAGATTAATAGGGAAAACTGGTTTGTAAATTTTCTTTTACTGGAGGATTAACTGGTCTAAGGCAAAAGAAATGTTCTTATTCCAAGCCAAAAATAAATAAGCAACAACAAAACATAAAATATTTATGCTTCGTGTTTTGCTTACTATTTTTATAAGACTATATTCAGTACTGCTTTATGTCTATTTATGGAAAGAAAAGAATAAATGCAACATAGGGAAAAGTAACATCATATGAAGGAAATGAGGTGTAAAAATCTGCATTTTGAGATTTTTCTGTTTGTTTTATTTTAGGAGGTTGTGTCTGTATACATCATGGCTTTAGATTTTTCTACAAAAGTATCTTGATCTTTTCAGGATGAAATTCCAACATGAAGTAACATATAATTTTTGTCACTTCAAATAATATTATTTAGTCCTTCTAGTTAAGTGTATGTGTGTGTATGAGTA
>NW_006921709.1:2011865-2014589 GCF_000298275.1 Orycteropus afer afer | reverse complement strand
ATATATATACAGATCTAGTTTTTAAAATAACAACATATCAAACCACCATTTTTAACAAGATTAATTTTACATAAGCAGAACATAAAAATACATTTTAGTATAACATCCTTCAGGAATTTACAGTGAGACTATGTTAGACTTCTCCATATGACTGCCTTCAATTTTCTCTTTCTTTGTCTATACAGTAATAAAGGGGTGTGTCAATAGCTGTGAAATTTATATTGCTTTCACCGTGATTATGTAGATTGCAAACTGGGGTCAGTCAGTATGAATTGAAAGACCTTACCACTGAGATAATTATCTTCCTTGCCATTTTAAATTGCTATGCTGTCTGATTCTTTAAGAAATTGTATTTTCACCATTACACCTAAACTTTTGCACACATGTAGGAAATAGAGTGTTCAAGTTAATAAAATTCTCTTAATATGTAGAATATTTAAATATAAAAACTATGGCTAGAATAGACAAAATAAATTTAATATACACAACATAATCCCTGGGTGATACAAATGGTCAATGTACTCGGCTGCTAACTGAAAGGTTGGCCGTTCAAGTCCACCCAGGGATGCCTTGGAAGACAGGCCTGAAGATCTAATTTCCAAATATCGGCCATTGAAAACCCTGTGGAGGAGAAGAGCTAGGAAGATGGTGGCATAAACAAACCATCATTCTGACCCTCTCCAACAAATACACCAAGGAAACAATACTCAGCTTTGAGTGACTGATTCAGGGAGCAGAGTAAAGTAGCAACAAGGAACTGCAGACAGACAAGAATCAACAAATCAACAAGTCACATGTGGTAAGAAAATCACTTCTCCCACTCCTTGCCCCTTCCTCAACCACACAGGCCACTGGCAGCTGTGAACTGTGATAGTGGCCCCAGAAAAAGAGCCTACTTCCCTAATCACCACAGCCCCTGCCCGTACAAAGACATAGGACCCCAAGCTTCTGCCCTAAAATCAACAAGGCAGACCCCCCCGGAGGTCCATTTAGAATGTGTCAGCCCCTCTCCCACCCAAACACTATAGGTTGCAAGCCTACTGTGAATTGCTACAGAAGCCAGTGCAGTAGAATCTGCTCTCATAGTCAACACTGCCTGCCTCCCTGCACTCTGTATAGCTCAGGCCTCTGAAACCAATAGGGCAGACTTCCCAGGTAGTTGGCACAGGTCTGTCTGCTCCCCCATTTGGTGGTTGCTGAGGGCTATTCACTGAGGCTGCTGTGTGCTACAAAGCAGGCAGGTATCTTTAGTGGAGGCTATACCCACAGCCAATATACTACAGAGGAGCTCTGGTAGCATAGTGCCTAAGGCACTTGACTGCTCACCAGAAGGCTGGCGGTTCAAACCCACCAGCCACTCCTTGGAAGGAAGGTTGGGCAATCCTACTTCCGTAGTGATACTGCCTCGGAAACCCAAGGAGGGGTCTCTATGAGTCGGGCTGACTCGACGGCAAACAGCAACAAACAAAACAGCAATATACTACAGAGAGGGCTCCAATAGCAACAAGATAGAGCTCCCTGGAGGTCTGTTTGGAGTGTAACAGCCCCTCCTCTACCCAGACACTGTCATCTGCAAGCCTGCTATGAATTTCTGCAGAAGGAACCTGCAGTAGAGCCTGCTTCCAGAGTTAGCACTGTATCTGCCTCCTTCACACCCTATAGCTCTGGCCTCTGAAACCTACAGGACAAACCTCCCTGGGGGTCAGTTAGGGTTAGTGTGGCGCTACTTCCTGTTGGTGCTGAGGACTGCTGACTGAGGCTGCTGTATGTTAGGAAACAGGAGTCTTGAATGGAGGCTGCATCCACAGTAAGCAATCTATCAGGGAGACTGATAACAATAAGACAGACTTCCATGGCTATCTGACTAGAGCATGACACCCTCTCGCCAACTTTGCAATTCTTAGTTGCCAAGCTATAGCAAACTTCTACAGAAAACTCCCTCGATGAAGTTTGCTCCTATAATCAGCACTCTCTGCCTCCCTATGTGCCCCAAAGCTTATGCCTCTAAAATCAACTGGAGACTTTCCTGAGGATCATTTTGGATCTCTCTGTTCCCCCTTACAGTTGGTGATAAGGTGTGCTATTGAAGTAGTTGTGTGCTAGGAAGCAGGCATCTTGAGTGGAGGCTACAACCACAGCTAACCTACTAAAGGATGGGCTCTGATAGCAACAAGGCAGATTCTCTTGGGGTATGTTTACAGTGTGGTTACCCCTCCCCAACCAGTAACTGTTGGCTGCTGGACTGATAAGAACTCCTACAGAGAATTCCCTGCAGTGGAGACTATTCCTCCAACCATCACAGGGCCACTGGGGCTCTGAACCCAATAAGACAGATCTCCCAAAGGTCCTTCTGGGAAGTGCTAGTTTTGTGTGGTCCTGGAACAGAGGTAATTCTGCCTGTACTTCCCCTGAAGGCCAGCTCAGATATAAGCAGCCCCCACGTAGAAGGGAAGGAAACCATGCACAGAACCAGAGGACGGCATCCAGCCCCAAAGGAAGGGTGCGAGCTTTCCAGCTGAAAATGTTATTGCAAAAACAGAGGAAAAGTGAATAATAACCTGTGAGAGGGGACTGCACCCCCTGGTGGACAAATCGATTAATACATGATGTCTTGCCTGAGAAGTGGTGTTGTTATGTGCCGTTGTTGTTGTTGTTGTTATGTGCCGTCGAGTCGGACCCGACTCATAGCGACCCCTCCTTGGGTTTCCGAGGCAGTATCACTAT
>NW_006921709.1:2002993-2011280 GCF_000298275.1 Orycteropus afer afer | reverse complement strand
AATGTACACACAAAATGAGGATCTAAATATATATATATCAACTGAAAATGACAATGAAATGAGAAACACAATAGAATATATCAACATATTTATCAGACAGAAGAAAGAATCATCAAGTAAGAGGATAAGATAGATTAAACTGAATTTTTACCAACTTCTGCTGTCTGAAATTGATCAAACATGCAATCAACATGCATTGATAATTACTGATGATTGAAATGTGAAAGTTGGAAACTTAAAAGCATCAGTAGCTGGAAAATGTGACATTGGAAATAGAAATGACACCAGAGATTGCATGATAGAATTTTGCAAGACCAATGATCTATTCATGGAAATACCTTTTTTCAACAACATGAACTCAGACTATACACGTGGACCTCACAAGATGAAATAAACAGTAATTAAATCTACTACATCTATGGAAAGAGATGATGGAAAAGCTCAAAATTATCATTTAGAACAAGACTAGGGGCTGACCGTGGAACAGAACATCAGTTGCTCATATGCAAGTTTAAGTTGAACCTGAAGAAAATTAAAAGAAGTCCACAAGAGTCAAAGTGCAACCTTAAATATATGCCACCTGAATTTAGAGACCATTTTAAGGATAGATTTGACATATTGTACACTAATGACCAAAGACAAGATGAGTTGTAGGATGACATCAAGGACATCATGAATGAAGAAAGCAAAAGACCATTAAATAGACAGAAAAGATAAAAATTGATGCCTGAAAAGACTCTGAATCTTGCTCTTGAACATGTTGTTGTTGTTGTTGTTGTCGTTAGGTGCCAGAAAGTTGTATCCGATTCACAGCAACCTTATGCACAGCAGAACAAAATATCGCCTGGTCTTGCGCCAGCTCCATGATCCTTGCTTTACTTGACCCCATCGTCACAGCTGCTGTGTCAATCCATCTCACTGAGAGCCTTCCCCTCTTTTGTCAACCCTCTACATTACCAAGCATGACATCCTTCCCCAGGGAATGGTCCCTTCTGAAAACATGACCAAAGTAGGTGAGATGAAGTCTGTCCATTCTTGCTTCCAAGGGGCATTCCGACTGCATTTCCTCCTTGACAGATCTGTTAGTTCATTTAGCAGCCCATTGTACTTTCAGCATTCTTTGCCAGCACCACAACTCAAAAGCATCAATTCTTCTTTGGTCTTCCTTATTCATTGTCCAGCTCTCACATGTATACGAGGCAATTGAAAACATCATGGCTTGTGTGAGGTGCACCTTAGTCCTAAGGAGACATCCTTGCTCATCAGCACTTGAAAGAGGTTCCTTGCAGCCAACTTGCCCAGTGCTATACATCATCTAATGTCCTGACTGCTACTTCCATTAGCATCGATTGTAGAACCAAGCAATGTGAAGTCTTTGAAAACCTCAATCTTTTCTCCATTTATCATGATGTTGCTTTAGGTCCTGTTGTGAGGATTTTTGTTTTCTTTATATTGAAATGTAATCCATACTGCAGACTGTATTCTCCAGTCTTCATCAGTAAATGCCTCAAGTCATCCTCACTTTCAGCAAGCAAAGTTGTGTCATCAGCATATTGCAGGTTGTTAATGATTCTTCCTCCAATCTTGATGCCACATTCTTCTTCATACAGTCCAGCTTCTTGGATTATTTGCTTGGCATGCAGATTGAATAAGTACAAGGAAAGGATGCAACCCTGACGCACTCCCTTCTTGATTTTAAACCATGCAGTGTCCCCTTGTTCCATTCGAACAACAGCCTTCTTGTCAATGTACAGGTTCCTCATGAGCATAATCAAGTGTTATGGAATTCCCATTCTTCTCAATGTCATCCACAATTTATTATTTATTTGATTGTCTACACAATCAAATGCCTTTGCATAGTTAATAAAACTCAAGTAAACATCTTTCTGGTATTCTTTGCTTTGAGCCAGCATCCAGCTGACGGCAGCTATGATACCCCTTGTTCCACATCCTCTTCTGAATCCAGCTTGCAGCTCTAGAAGTTCTCTGTCAATATACAGCTGCAACCATTTTTGAATTATCTTCAGTAAGATATTACTTGCATGCAATATTAATGATATAATTTCCACATTCTGTGGGATCACCTTTGTTTGGAATGGGTACAGATATGGATTTCTTCCAGTCAGTTGTCCAGATAGCTATTTTCCAAATCTCTTGGCATAACTGAGTGAGTGCCTCCAGTGGGGGCATCTGTTTTTTGAAACATCTCAGTGCGTATTCCGTCAATTCCTGGAGCCTTGTTCTTTGCCAATTCTTTCAGTGCAGCTTCGACTTTTTCCTTCAGTACCACTGGTTCTTGATCATAAGGCAACTCTTGAAATGGATGAAGACTTACCATTTCTTTTTGGTACAGTGACTCTGTGTATTCCTTCCATCTTCTTTTGAAGTTTCCTGCAACATTCAATATTTTGCCCACGTTGTTGTTGTTGTTATGTGCCATCAAGTTGTACCCGACTCATATCAACCCCTCCTTAGGTTGCCGAGGCAGTATCACTACGGAAATAGATTGCCCAATCTTCCTTCTGAGGAGTGGCTGGTGGGTTTGAACCACCAGCCTTCTGGTTAGCAATCAAGTGCCTTAGGCACTATGCTACCAGAGCTCCCCCTCTTACCACAGATGTAGTCAATCTGATCCCTGTGTATTCCATCTGGTAATGTCCATGTGTATAGCCACCATTTCTGTGGTTGAAAAAAAGGTATTTGCAGTGAATAAGTCATTGGTCTTGCAAAATTCTATCATGTGATTTCCATCATCATTTCTGTCACCAAAGCCAAATTTTCCAATTACTGGTGATCCTTCTTTGTTTCCAACTTTTGTGTTCCAGTCACCAGTGATAATGAACACATGCTGATTGCATGTTTGGTCAATTTCAGACTGCAGAAGCTGATAAAAATCTTCAATTGCCTCCTCTTTGGCTTTGGTAGTTGGTGCATAAATTTGAATAATAGTCATATTAACTGGTCTTCCTTATAGGCATATGGATATTATCGTATCACTGACAGCATTGTACTTCAGGACATATCTTGAAATATCCTTTGTGATGTCATTCTTGGCATAGTAGACCACATGGTGGTCTGATTCAAAATGGCCAAAACCAGTCTATGTTAGCTCACTAATGCCTAGGATATCAATCTTTATGTGCTCCATTCATTTTTGACAACTTTCAATTTTCCTAGATTCATGCTTTGTACATTCCACGTTCCGATTATTAATGGATGTCTGCAGCTGTTTCTCTTCAATTGAGTGGTGCCACATCAGCACATTGAGGTCTCAAAATCTTTACCTTACCCATGTCATTAAGGCTGGTTCTACTCTGATGGTGCAGTTCTTTCCCAGGCCTACTTTGAGACCCCTCCGACCTAAGTGGCTTATCCTCCTACACTGTGTTGGACAGTGTTTCCAGGCTATTCATAAAGGTGCACATTAATGTATCAGACAGTATTTCTCTGCTATTCATAAGGTTTCCCTTGGCCAATTCTTTGAGAAGTGGTGGCCTCCTCCTTCTTCCTAGTCTGTCTCAGTCTGTAAGCTATTGAAACCTGTGCACCATATGCAACCCTACTGGGTTTGCAACATCAGTGGCACAGCCTCAAGCCTCACAGCAACACACCACTACAGTAGGGCAAACTGACAGACAAATTTGCCCCCCTTAGCTGTTGAAAACCTCTCCACCCTCCCCACTGTCCCCTTACATAGATCCCTGCCTCTTTCCCACCACTTGGGAGGGCCATAGCCTGGATTCCCAGCCTTACCTGGATCCCTGCCTCTGCTTCCTCACTCTGTCCTGGTCCCCCCACAACCACTTCCAGTTTTTTCTCTGCTTTCCCCAGTTTTCCTGCCACTTGGAAGGAGTGTGGCCTGGGACCCCAGCCTTACCTGGATCCCTGCCTCTGCTTCCTCGGTCCGTCCTGGTCCCCCTCCCTGCTTATTCTCTGTTTTCCACAGCTTTCCTTCTGCTTGGGAGGGCCATGGCCTGGGTGCCCTGCCTCTGTTCCCTCACTCTGTCCTGGTGCCCTCTCCCCAGCTTTTTCCCTGCTTTCTCACCACTTGGGAGGGGCATGGCCTGGGACCCTGGTCTTACCTGGATCCCTGCCTCTGCTTCCTCACTCTGTCTTGGGTCCCCTCCCTCCGGCCTTTTCTCTGCTTTCCCACCACTTGGGAGGGCCATGGCCTGGGTCCCCAGCCTTACCTGGATTCCTACCTCTGCTTCCTCATTCTATCCTGGTTCCCTCTGTCCCTGCTTTTTCTCTGCTTTCCCCAGTTTTCCTGCCACTTGGGAGGGCCATGGCCTGGGTCCCCAGCCTTACCTAGATCCTTGCCTCTGCTTCCACACTGTTCTTGAACATAGATGGAAGAAATGATGAAGTAAAAGTGTTGAACAGAAGATTTCAAAGGGTGGTTCAAGAAGACAAAGTAAAATATAGTGAAATGTGTGAAGACCTGGAGTAAGAAAACCAAAAGATAAGAACATATTTGACATTTCTCAAGCTGAAAGAACTGAAGAAAAAATTCAAGCCTTGAGTTGCAATATTGAAGGATGCTGTGGGCAAAGGATTGAATGATACAGGAAGCATGAATAGAAGATGGAAGGGAAAACTTCTGGCATGATGGTGGACTAGGCAGACAAGCTACCCAGACCCTCTACAACAGTGACCTGAAAATGAAACAGTTATGAGCTTCAAAGGAAAGGATAAAGGATCAAATATGTGTTAGAAGAAAAAAATTAATGAAAACAGTGAACAAGGAGACATAGAGAGAAGTGAATTGTCACCTAACCCAGCACAGTGCAGCCATTTTGAATTATTTCAAGCAACATTCTGATCAGGACAGGAACCTGAGAATCTTATACAATCACCTAGGATTGCACCAGTGGCAGGAAGACTGAAAAGTATACTCTTCCCCTTACTCCCCACACCTTCCTGGTGACTAGAAGTGTAGTCACACCCAATCCCAACCCACCCAATGATACCCCCCCAACACTACTCATGCCGCATCTGAGGTTGGAGATGCACCCTTGTGGATCAGGTGCCATGTGCATGCCACTTCTGCATTTGGAGGCATGAGCACTCTGCCTCTTGGGCAGGCAGAGCACGCTCCATAGACTAGGCACCCCACCATCCACTACCTCCTTACCCAGCAAAAGTCCATCCCAGGCCACACCCCCTGCCCAAGGCACCCTCATTGGCCATCAGAGACACCACCCTAAACCAACTGCCCTGCCCCCTACTGCTTCCTCCACCTAAGTCTCATCCTGGATCAGGCACCCTACCCTCCCACCACCCAGCTATTTCCTTTCTTTTTCCCCTTCTCATTTTTTTCTTCTTCTTTTTTCCATTCCTTTGTTTTCCATTTTCTCTCCCCGACTCTTAGTTTTTTTTTTTTTTTTTTTCCTTCCCTTTATTTTGTTTCTTTGTATTTTGTCCTACCCTGTTGGAGACAGCAGTCACACCCACACTGCCTAGCCCCACGGGCCCTTCCTGCCACCCCACCCACTGAGGGAGTGCTACCACCTGCTCCTTCACTGCTTGATTGACAACAGATGGCAGCCAACGCCAGCCCAGCCCACCCTCAACTGCTTTACACACACAGTGAACAGAGAACTGAGCACATACTCCTGTCTTCCGTCACACCCACCAGCAGACAGGTAGTGAGCACCTCAGTGCTGCCAAACTAGTGAGCAGAGTAGTACACTCACCCCATTCACCTGGATATATAAAAGCAAAATAAAGTACAAAATGTGGGCGAAGCATTCCAGCATACAATCAAAAATTAAATACAATGGTAACCCCACAATTTCAGAGACAACAGATAACCTCAGTTCACACAAAGAATAAACAAGCTGATCAATCACTTTTAATATTAAATTATGGCAAACATAATTTAATCTCCCTTTGATGATTCAAAATAGTCCCTTCAGGTAAAATGTAGCAAAGAGCAGGTTAAGAGATCTTCACTTGCCTGAATGCCAAATGACTGAGCTGTTAGCCCACTTCACAACTTTATGTCCTTCTGGAAGCTCATTAGCTAATATGTGTTTCATGTCTTGTGTTGAAGTCTTTCCAGTCCCTATTTATATTGACCACCCCTTTGGACTATTGCATAGCCTTTAATTTATTTCTGTTAGCTTAATTAAATTACCTTTTTTGATAAATTAACACCAATATGCTTTCATTTCTCCATCTATAAGAACACCAACTCCATCATTAACAAGGATTACCTTACCTACCATCTATTTTTCTTATGTAAACATTCAATAAATATATTTTGATTGTGTTGATATTGAGTTCTGTTTCTTTACTAATGGTTAGTTCTATCTTCCTTTAATTCAACACAGAGAGAAGTAACTACCATAACAAAGAGCAAATTACAATATAACTGATACCTTGCAAATGTAAGCTATTTCCTCAGTCTTAAAAACTGCATATTAATCTCTGTGTGGCCTCAGAAGGGTTTGAGAGAGCAGCACATACAGTGGATGAAAAGAAAATGTTTCATTGGAGAAACAATATAATCCAAAAACAAAGATAAAAATGTCAAAATTAAAACAGAAAGTTAGTAGCTATTATCAAACTATTCTTCTCTTGACAGATATTCAAGTATTTATTAAATAAACCTATCATTAAAGTAAAATTTAGTTCTTAAAAACATGAATGAGAAGTCAAAATATTTGAATGAAATAACATGGTTTTATTTTTCTTAGAAAAGAGAAAAAATGAAGCTATCACTCCTGGTAGACAGTTTGTATTTTTCAATCATATTTTCTTCCTTATTTTCTTGGCAAGAGATTTCTAGTTGTGTTTTTCAATCACTAAAACCCTACATTTATGGAAAATTAGCAGGTATTACCAGTTATTAGAGTCAGTCAGGGAGAGGAGGAGCTCAAAGCCAAGATTGAAGTTAGTTTCCTGAACAAACTGAGAAGAGGTACCCTTTTTGTCAGTTACTTTCTGAGACTGCTCAAGTTTAATTACATTAGTGGCACTTGACATTATAAAATGTTCTTTTCTTTCAATCATAACATTCTTCATCAATAGTAAATGTCAAATATAATGAAGTGTTTTTCTGACTTCTTACTGATATCCTGAGAGGAAATGTTAATGAGTTTGTAATTCTGAAATTGTTTTAAATGCCCCAAATCAATGCACAGCCAACTTAGATTCTGTTTATTAGTTTAGTTTTATTCTTTAAATTTTCCTTACATATGGAGAGAAAAGAAATTTCCTCTTTGTATTTGTTACTACATTTCCCTTAACTATTGCAATTTCTCAGTTCTTCTTAAAAGTTCTTAGGTGACATTTACTTCCAATTAGATTGTATTTCTGGTATTAAACCCAAATGTTGTCAGAGATCCTGCCCCTTGCTCTGACTTTAATGCTACTGGGAAGTGCAAACGGTTAAGCCCTCAACTGCTAGCCCAAAAGTTGGTGGTTCAAACCCACCCAGAGGTTCCCTTAGGGGACAGGCCTGGTGTACTCTTTCCAAAAGGGAAGAACCTTGAACACCCTATGGAGCAATTCTACCTTGCACAAATGGGGCTGCCATAAGTTCAAATTAACTTAAGGGCAACTAACAACAACACTGCACCTAAAAGTTTCTATTTTCTTTTTTGCTTGAAACCTATTTTTGCTCTCTCTCTGTCCCTTTTAAAATTTTGATTAAAAATTAAAATGGTCATAAACCCTGTTGTTTCCAACAATTTCCTATAATATTTCAATCATAATATGATTCTTTTCTCAAAGATTAAATACACCTGCAATGTGAAATTAATATATTTAGTAACACTAGAACTGGTTTCTTTACTGTCAAAAAAAAAAATCAACGTTAGGAAAGAGGGATGCCATCACTAGAAGAGGTCAAGACAAAAGAGAGAAATAGCATTTATCAGTGTCTATGTCAAAGTCATGATTGACAGAAGGGTCCAGGTCACCTTTTAACAGTGTCAAGAGGGTATTGATTGTTTTCCCTTATGAAGGAATTGGAGGAAGGATGTCTATTGTGCAGAGAAGACAGAAGGTATTGGGTCCCCAGTTTGTAAGAATGAGCCTCAATTAATGCCAAGATGTCATTTGGGCAAGAGAAAATAATTCATCCAAAGGTACTTCAAAATAGAGGAAAAAGGATAGGTAAATAGGTAGATAGGTAGTTAGGTAGGTAGACAGATAGATAGACAATGGATGAATAGATAATGTATTCTGAAAAATGGGAATGTAAATCAATCAAATTTGAGAAAGCTTAAAAATAGATTGACTGACTAACAGAAATTTCTGAAAAGGAAATCAGGAAAAC
>NW_006921709.1:1989790-2002793 GCF_000298275.1 Orycteropus afer afer | reverse complement strand
TACGGAAGTAGGATTGCCCAACCTTCCTTCCGAGGAGTGGCTGGTGGGTTTGAACCGCCAGCCTTCTGGTTAGCAGTCAAGTGCCTTAGGCACTACACCACCAGAGCTCCTGCTCAAGTATAGGAAGACTCAACATTCAGAAAATGTCAATACTACCCAAGGCAATCTACAGATATAATGCAATTCCTATTGATGCAATTCCATCATCATTCTTTAAAGAAATGGAAAAACAAATCACCAACTTTATGTGGAAAAGAAAGAGGTCACAGGTAAACAAAGCACTAATAAAGAATAAGAACAAAGGAGGAGGCCTGGCACTAACTGATCTCAAAACCTGCTATACAGCGCAGTACACAAAGCAGCCTGGGGTTGGTACAATGACAGACACATAGAACAATGGAACAGAATTGAGAACCCAGATTAAGAATCAGCACTTATGGATAGCTGATCTTAGAAAAAGGGCTAAAACCCATTAAATGGATAAGAGATAGTCTCTTTATCAGATGGTGTTGGCAGAACTGCATATCCATTAAAAAAAAAAAAAATGAAACAAGATCCATGTTTCTCACAATATACAAAAACTAACTTAAGATGGCTCAAAGACCTAAATATAAAACCAAAAACTAAAAAGATCATTAAAAAAACTTGCCCTAATATATGGTAGAAATGCATTATCAAACTTAATGAAAATGAACAAATAGCAGAAGACAAACTAGATGGCTGGGACCTCTTTAAAGTTGAACAGAACATTTATGCATATGCAAAGAGTTCACTGAAAGGGTGAAACAGAAACCCACAGACTGGGAAAATATTTTTGGCAATGACGGTTTAGACAAGGGACTATGCTCTAAAATTTATAGAAACTTTCAGCACCTCAACAAAAGACAAACAATCCAATTTAGAAATGGGCAGAAGACATCAACATTCACTAAAGAAGACATTCAGGCACCTAACAAAAACATGAAGAAATGCTCATGATCGCTCCAAAACCAAACTCATTGACATCAAGTCCATTCTGACTCATAGTAACACCCACTGGGTTTCCAAGGTTGTAAATCATTACAGAAGAAGACTTCCCCATTTTCCTACTATGGAGCAGCAGGTAGGTTTCAACTGATGACCCTCCTGATCGTTACCCACTGCCATCAAGCTGGATCTGACTCATATCAACCCCCCCTTCAGTTTCCGAGGTGATATCACTATGGAAGTAGATTGCCCAGCCTTCCTTCTGAGGAGCAGCTGGTGAGTTTGAACTGCCAGCCTTCTGGTTAGCAGTCAAATGCTTTAGGCACTATGCCACCAGAGCTCCCATTAGTCCCATTATGATCATTAGTCATTCCAAAAAAGCAAACTCACTGCCATCAAGTCAATTCCAACTCATAGTGACCCTCACTGGGTTTCCAAGGCTATCAATCTTTACAGAAGCAGACCACTTCATCTTTCTTCTGTGGAGCATCTGGTAGGGTCAAACCACCAAACTTTTGGTCAGCAGCCAAAATTCCTTAACCACTACACCACCAAAGCATCTACTTTAGTCATTAGAAAGATACAAATTCAAACAACAAATGAGATATTATCTCACCCCAGCATTAATAGCAAAGTTCAAAAACAACAAATTCTAGTGAGGATGTAGAGACTTGAACTTTCATATGCTGCTGGTGGGACCATCAAATGGTACAACCACTGTGAAAAACAGTTTGGTTCTTTCTTAAAAAGTTGGAAATAGAAACAGTATATGATCTAGCAATCTCACTGTGAGGTATATATCCTAGAGAAATAAGAGCCAAGACACAAACAGATATGTGCATACCCACATTCATTGCCACATTATTCACAATAGCAAAAAGTGGGAACAACTGCCCATCAATGAATGGATGGATAAACAAACTATAGTATATACACACAATGGAATATGATGCAACATTAAAGAATAACAATGAATCTGCAAAACACCTCATAACATGGATGAACCTAGAGGACATTATACTAAGTAAATTAGTCAATCACGAAAGGAAAAATATTATATGAAACCACACTGTACAAAGCCAAGAAAAAGTTTAAACACAGAAAGAATCATTCTTTGAAGTTTACCAAGGGTAAAAGAGAAAGGGAAGCTAAGTCATTAACTGGAGGGTAGATATGTGTTTACTTGGGTGAAGGGAAAGGCAATATACCATAAGGGATAAGTCAGCATAAAATAATTGAGGTAAATGAAGACACTGAGAAGAGCACAAGAGTGAAGGGCAACAAAGGTAAATACTACGACATTCACAATCCTGTAATAACAGTAATAACAATAATCTATGAGTGGATACATAGGTAGACACTCAAGCTGAACAGATATAGGAAGGCAAATGAACTGCACTCATGCATATATATAGGTTTACAGAGAATATTTCTACATGTGTATTCATATGTACAACTATATATAAAGGATCTCTGGTGACAGAGTGTTTAAGGCAAATACATGAATATAGCGGAGTATACATAGGGCAAAGATATGAAAATTTCTTAGCCATAATCGAACACCTTGAGTGAATGAGTTGCTGGGCATAGGGACTCAGGACCATCGTCTTAGGTCCTAAGGTCAATTGGCAAAACATGGTCTACAAAGACAATGTTCTATATCCTACTTTGATAAGTAGCAACTGAGATCTTAAAAGCTTTGGAGCGGACTCCTCCGGTCTCTCCCAATTCACAGGAAAGAGTGAAGAAAATCAAAGATGCAAGGAAACAATTAGTCCAAAGGGCTAATCAACCACATGAACCCCAGCCTCCAAGAAACTGAGACCAGAAGAACGAGATAGTGTCTGGCTACCACTGCTAACTTCTCTGAAAGGGTTTACAATAGGAGGTCATGGCTAGAGTGGGAGAAAATGTGGAACAAAACTCAAAATGTTTAAATAAATAAAAAGACCAAGTTTACCAGTCAGATGAAGACTGGTGGAACCCCTGAGATTATGGCCCTTACATACCTTCAAGCCTGGAACTGAACACAACCCCCATGGCTTAACTTTAAGCCAAAAGAATAGATAGATCATCTATAAGGTGAACAGTAATACCAAGGAGGTAGGCACTCATTATAACAATCTAACACACGAGATCAAAACAGAGGCAGTTGCCCAGAGATTAAAGTTAAGAAGGCAGGAAGGGATAGAATAGGATGAAGGGAAATAGTAAATACAAGGAAGATGTGTGAAGTGTGTTGTTACAATGAATGTCACAAAACAAAATGCGTATGAATTGCAAAATGCACATGAATTTTTGAATGGAAAGCCAATTTGCTCTGTAAACTTTCACCCAAATCATGATTAAAAAAAAAAGAATGAAAAATAAATAAATAAAAATAGGCTGATTTTTATGAGGGTTTTTGTTTCCCAGAGACCCAAAATATATTATAAAATACTAATTATACTTTATATTTTAAACATATGCTTTGGGAACTTGGTTCTGGCATTGTATTCATGTTCTTTAAATTTCTTCCTCATTCCCCAGTTGGATACACTGTTAACGGAATTAAATATAATGAGTATGCAAGAGTATGCACTATAAGTTCAAGATTGGCTTTTTTCTATTTTTAAAAAAATATATTTTCACAATAATTTGCGATTTAAAATGTCTGTGTTTATCTCTAATATCTACATTTTCATTTTCATTATTTATAAAATAGTAAGCAAAGTGCAATAGAATATTCAAATACTTGCCAAGTAAATTCTATACAGACATGGGACTTTGCAGCACAACAAGAGATGATTGCTCTCTGTTTATATTTCCATTATTACTGTTGGGGTTGATTTTTGTTTTACAAATTAACCATTTATAATCCTATTTATAGGAGCTCTGGTAGAATAGTGCCTAAGGCACTTGACTGCTAACCAGAAGGCTGGTAGTTCAAACCCACCAGCCACTCCTCAGAAGGATGATGGAGCAATCTACTTTCGTAGTGATACTGCCTCGGAAACCCAAGGAAGGGTCGCTATGAGTCGGGTCCGACTCGACGGCACATAACAACAACAATCCTATTTATAAATAATTTAAATTTTAATATCAAACATTCATTTACTGATTTCTAGCATCACTTAACATATCAAAAATATTAACTTTGGTCTCTCTGGTACAATGCAATATGTTTCCCAGCTGATCATTTGCTTGTATTTATGTCATTTCACTTTTATTCATAGCATTTTTTTCTGTATTTAAGAAATTGTCAAAATTTTCACATGCAGTACTGTGTTGTCAGTGAAGGGTAAATACGGGTATATGGGTAGATAGATAGGGGGATGGGCTGAACTATTACATATGTCTATGCAGGGGGGAGTGTGCCCAAGAACATCTATAGGGTTGGCAGACAATGTTTCTACAAGTGTATTGGTATGTTTTATGAGAATTAATAGGTGTATAGTAGAGCTGACAAGGGACAAGGTTGTAGTCACTTCTTGGCCACAGCCACTACCCAGAGGAAGCCACTACCCATGTAATTGGACCTGTGGGCTTGGGACCATGGTCTCAGGGGACATCAAGCTCAATTGACATAACATACTGTAAAAAACATTGTTCCACCTCCTACTTTAGTGAGTAATGACTGGGATCTTAAAAGCTTGCAAACGACCAACTAGATGCAATGATGGGTCTCTCCTCATCCAGAGTAAAAAAGAATGAAGAAAAATCAAAGATTCATGGAAACAATTATTCCACACGACTAGTACACCATGCAATCCTCAGCCTATATGACTGTGAGACCAGAAGAAACAGATGGTGCCCTGCTACTACCGTCAACCACTAGAAGGGGGATCTATGTAGGAGATCCTGGATAGAGTGGGAAAACAATGTAGAATAAAACTCAAAATCATTTGGGGAAAAAAAAAAAAAAAAGTACCAGGTTTACTAGTCTGATAGAGCCTGATGGAATCACTGAGACTATGGCCCCTAGCTGCCCTTCAGGTCTAGAATTGACCCCACTCCTGTGGATTCCAGCCAAACAAATGACAGGCATATGAGCTGAACATTTACATTAGGTAGATACACTCGTTGGAGAGAACAATCATGGGAGAATAGAAGGGCTGTGTATGCACAGGAAGACAGCTCAGGGGGCAGGAGGGCATGGAGGGAAGGACACAGGGAAGAGGTAACTATGGGGAGGAAGTGGGAGGAGAGCTGTTTCATTGTGGTAAATTATAGTCAATGTCATGAGACAAAATGTATGTGGACTGCTGTATGGAAAATGAATTTGCTCTGTAAACTTTCACCCAGATCACAATACAAAAAAATTGTCAAAATTTTATATTTTGAGATCTGTATTTTGTTTCCTGCCATTGGTGTTATATTCTAAAAGATCCTTCTCACTTGTTTTGCTTTATTTCTGCTATTTGCGGTACTATGATCTATTCTCATTCTACCTGTGAATCCTTATTTCCTTAACACTACCTAACATGTACCTGCGAATTAGGCCAGCCTTATCCCTGCTCTAAGAGTAGAATGGAATTATTGCTGGCTTCATAAAAAGTCACAACCTTGGTCAGTTTCTAGTTCCATTCCACATCCTATATGTTCTCGGAATCATTCTCTAGTTTCCCCAGCCTTCTTTCCTCACCATTCTCTGAACTTTTGGGGGTCAAATTAGATATATCCTGCAGAATTGTAAGCAATTTTGAGTTATCAGTGTGGGTCATTGGTGGAATGAAGCATCAAGCAGGAGGACACCTGTGGGTGAGGAAACACATATTCATTGTGTCCCTGTCCAACCAGTGACATCCACAACATGCTAATTTTATTTTCATAGTAAAGGAGCCAGTCCTGTGTCATTCAAATTACTTTCATTTAAGACAAAAGAACAATTGCTGTCAAGTAGACTTTAACTCATGGCAGCTCTGTTCCACAGCATATTCAAACCTCCAAGCTTTCATTATCAAACAAGGCAAGTTTGTTAACCATTTGCTTCACCCCCAAGTCACCAAAACTCACTGCCAAGGAGTCAATTCTAACTCAGAACTCCCTATAGAACAGAGTAGAACTGCCCCACAGGGTGCCCAAGGCTGTACGTCTTTATGAAAGCAGACTGCCACATCTTTCTTCCACAGAGCAGTTGGCGGGTTCGAACTGCCAACTATTTGGTTAGTAGATGAGCCCTTTAACCACTGCACCACAAGCTCTCCTCTTGCTCCACTCAGAGACTCCTCTTTTATAACTAAGCTAGTTGCCAAGAGTTGATTCTGAAGCAGGGAGACCCTGTGTGTCTCAGAGGAGCACTGTGCTCCACAGGATTTGCAGGGGCTGATTTTTCGGAAGTAGATCACCCAGCCTTTCATCTGAGGCACACCTCGGTGGATTTGAACCATCATCCTTTCAGTTAGTAATGAGCATATTAACCTGTACCACCCAGGGACTCTTTCTTTCTGTAGTTCAAAAACAAAAAACTCACTGCCGTCAAGTTGGATCCAACTCAGTGACCCCTCCTTGGGTTTCTGAGGTAGTATCACTATGGAAGCAGATTGCTCAGTCTTCCTTCCAAGGAGTGGCTGGTGGGTTTGAACCACCACTGTTCTGGTTAGCAGTCACATACCTTAAGCACTATGCCACCAGAGCTCCCTTTGCTGTAGTTAGATGCTACTTGGTAGGAGTGTACAGAAGTATAAGGTACTTTTAGCTAGATCTTTACCAAGAGAAAAAAAAAAGAATTTTTCACAGTATTGCAGAGCTATCATATTGAAGATCATTAGGAAAAAAAGACTAAAAAAGACATGGTTATATTTTGCAAGTACATTTTAGAATTTGGGTTATGACTTCTCAAAATTATGACTCACTTCTCAAAAGATGTGTTGCCTTTTTTTGAGATATTATTATTGTTTTTTTTAGGACACAGCAGGCCAGGAAAGATACAGGACTATTACCACTGCTTATTATCGTGGGGCCATGGGCTTTATTTTAATGTATGACATCACAAATGAAGAATCCTTCAACGCAGTACAGGATTGGTAAGTAAGAGCAAATGTTTCCATTACTAATGATAGTTTTTCATTCAACTCTCTCTTCTTCCCCAAAGCGGTTACCATGTTGTAATGCAATGTGTGTATTTATTATACTCTGCAGTCCCACTTGTCCTTTGTAAAACAAACAAATGCTAGTTATGCTTGGAACTCTTATGTAGTGATTGATGACAAATTATTTTGATGACTTCTTTCTATATTTTGTCAATTCTAATGCTTAGCATCCTGTCATCCTAAGTTCCATGGAGAGTAGTACATTGCTTTTGATTTTTTTAAATGCAAATAATGAATGGTTTGGAAATTTATTGGTCTAGAATAGATATTGACAAACTACAGCCCATGGGCCAAATCCCCCTTTGAGCCAAATTCAGCGTGCCACCTGTTTTGGTTTTTTTTTTTTTTTTTTTTTTTAGGTACAATTTTATTAGAACACAGCTAGTCCCTTTTGTTTATTGTCTAGGGCTGCTTTCACCCTACAAAAGCAGAATTGAGTCATTGCAACAGAAGCCATATGGCCTGTAAAGCCCAAAACATTTACAATTTAGCTCTTTAGAGAAAAGTGTGCTGACTCCTAGTCTAGAAGAATTGTTAAATAGGTTCTTTAAAATCACAGTTTCAAATGACAGGGATGAAGGAAAAGATAAAACCAAAACCCTTTCTGATCATACTACATGAAACCATGTGAAGGTAAATCTATGTGATCAGTGTTACTTGCAGGGGAGTGATTACTGCTATGACTGCAGCTTTCTTCCTCATATCCCATCAGTGACTTGGGAAGAGATAGAGAAGATTTGATGGTAATGAAACAAAGCAATGGGGCTAAAGGGGGTTGATTTTCTGTAGAAAGACCTGGAGTCTTAAGTGGAGCTTTGTGTGACGTTAGGAGGAAAATGCAATCCCCCTGAGGTGGGTGAAAATAATGACAAGTACTGAACAGACACCACATTGTAACTCCAAATACAGAAATACAGTCACAGTGCGTCTATATAAGTTATGTTGTTGTTGTTAAGTGCTGTCGAGTCGTTTCCGACTCATAGCGACCCCATGCACAGCAGAAAGAAACACTGCCTATGTAAGGGAAAATTATAATACACAGGTGAAATGAGATCATTCATTTTTCTGTTTCCCATAACAATATCATTCAAGTTTTCTTTTTTTTTTTTTTTTCTTTTACATGTATATCAGCTTACTGAGGGACAGATGCTATAAAAACTTTAATTTACTTTCGATTATTTTTCATTTTAAATGTCCATCTGAGAAAGTATCTACATTTTCCTTATATACACTCACATACACGTTTCAAGAAATAACTATTTACAATAGCAATTCAAAAAGAAAATGTGTAGTTATAGAAAAGGTTTAGGACCTCTGTGAAAACAAAAACTATTTTTCACTGAAGGACATAAAGAGGAGGTTTAACTACCCTTCCCTTTAGTAGATGCAATATTATCAAAATGTTGGTTCTTGTCAATTCACAAATTCAGAGATCCCAACACCAACAGGGTTTGGTACAAAATGGAATGAAACAGAGAGTCCAGAGATAGATACAAATGTATAAATGAATTTAATTTCTGATAAAAGTTGATTTTAAATTAGTGACAAAAGAGATTTGTTCAATAAGTAGAATTGTGATAGCTAGTTAATTGCCACACATAGCAATGACACACATATTATCGCGTGAAATGGTAATTTTGAGTTTCACTGTTTCCTTTCAGGGAACAGTGCTCCTAGGCAGGAAATGTTTATGAATGGGCTTCCAGATCTTTAGGGTGTCAAATGATGTTTGCACCCACAGTTCTTCCTGCCCTACTATTTCAATTAATTGATTACTGAGATTACATTGAAGAATACACAGAGCTCTATAAAAGCAAATGGCAACAATGCCAGGACTCATGCTGTCAGTACCCTTGACTCTAGTATCAAAAATGATAAGGAAGAGTTCAGCTTCTTCATGCCCTCCTCCCAGTCAATCTGGCTTCCATCCCATCAGTGCTTCCTCATATGTCAACAGGACCATCTGCCCTTTCTCAGTCTTCTTCTTCCTCTTCAAATTCTGTAATTATTGTTATCCTTATCTTTATTATTATTGTCTACTCTTTCTTTTGAAGCTCTATTTCTTGTTTTCTGAGAGGCTGCATTTTCCAGATTATTATTTTTTTCTTTCTCTGACAGCTCCTTTTTGCCCATTCTAGATCTCACTTCCTCCCCCACCCAACCGTAAGTAGGTGTGCCCCTGTGGCTTTTTCTTGGGTTTATTCTTTGTTTCCTTGGCAATCTTATCCACTCACACAGCTTCATTTATCACTTACACCCAGATGGCTCCAAAATTTAAATTTTGGCTCCCGATCTGTCTTCTAAACTGCAGTGTTTGCCTTTCGAGGTGCCAAAAATATTTCTCCACCTGGACATCCTGCTGGCACCTCAGAATCAATTATCATCACCAGAAACTACTTACCACCTAGCATCATTATTCCTGTTCTTTGAAACCTCATTCCTTTACATCATCCAGAGTCCAACCTGAATCCAACTCTAATTTCCAGCCATCCCAATCTGAGTCCTGATCTTGCATATTAATATTTCTGAATATCCTTTGAATATGCTCTTACCTTTTCATTCCTTCTGTGACCATCCTTGTTCAGTTTCTTATTACCTTTTGATTCTACTTTCACTGTAATCTTTTAACCAATTTTTATCCCCTCAGAGTTCTTCCAGGAGCTCTGGTGGTGCTGTGGTGAAAGCACTGTGCTGCTAACCAGAAGACTGGCAGTTTGAACTGACCAGCCACTCCACGGGAGAAAGATGAGGCAGTCTGCTTCTGTAAAGATTCATAGCCTTGGAAACCTGATGGGGCAGTTCTGCTCTGTCCTGTGATATTGCCTTGAGTTAGAATTGACTCGATGGCAGTGGGTTTGTTTTTTTTTTTTTAGACTTCTGTCTCATTCTATCCTATCCATCAATGCTATAAGGTTCTTCAAAAATAGCCTGATCCTGAAGATCATGGAACACCATTGCTCAAAAGCTTCCCATGACTCACCATTGCTTGTGAATTAATTAAAATGTCCTCAGCCTGAGTTTCAGACATATCACTTCATGGCCTCATTGTATCTTTTGAAACCCATCTCTTGCCATTCTACAACCAAACTGGACCGTTCACTGCTTTTGGAACCTAGCATATACTTTAAAAGTTTTGCTTTTTGTTTCTTTTTTGGGGCCTTCTGCTTTGCATATCTTTCACAACTTTCCACGTACACTGCCAACCATATACCCCCCAAAAGAAACAAAAGAACAAAAAAAAAATAAAACCAAACCCACCATCATCAAATCAATTCCAACTCACAGCGACCCCACTGGGTTTCCAAGGGGCTGTAAATCTTTACAGAAGTAGATTGCCTCATCTTCCTCCTGCAGAGCAGCTGGCGGGTTTGAACCACTAACCTTATGGTTAGCATCCAGATGCTTTATGCACTACACCACCAGAACTCCTTGCCAACCTACGTATAATAGATCTGTCAAAACACTTACAAACTAATCCTCACTGATTTTTTTTAATCCACCATTATATCATTACTGGCTTATTTGGTTATTTTATTCATTTAACAAATATGTATCGAGCACCTACTCTTTGAGAATCAATTTACAGACATTGTGTTTTGTACCTGTGCCAGTATTTATTGTCTCAGTTAATTTACCCTTCACTTCTTGTTAATTGAGAAGTCTGGTTTGGTTACCTAGTGGTGCTCTGACATGAATATACCATGAATGGGATGGCTTTAACAAACAGGAGTTTCTTCTCTTAGAGTTTGGAGGCTTTAAATCTGAGTTCAAAGTGTCAGGCTCTAAGGGCTGGGTGAAAGCCCCTCAACCTTGGGCTTCAGCTCTGCCTCCTGCTCGCGGCCCATAGAAGCTGGAGGTTTTTCTTCACTAAAACAGCTGCTGGCTGCTGAGGCTGACAAACTCAAGGTTGACAAGTAAAAAGGCACAGTCCCAATGGTACCCATTTGTGGCAGGCCACTAATTCAAGTACAGGAGAAGTCCCAAGATTGGCAGGACATTACAGGCTGCTAAACAACAACTTGGCTATATATAGCATTCAAGCATGTCAAAAAGACCATCCACAAAGCTGCTTCTTATACACTGGAAGCAGCCCACATCCCTAAGGCAGCTACTCAGCTGCTCCAGTAGATTCCACCATGGAGTTGATGGCCAATCTTACCATGAGGAATAACTACATCCAGCTGCCCAGTCACTCAGCCAGGCCCAGCCAATTTGACAACAACCTTAAAGACCAGTAATTTTGACTTTCTAATTGTGTCTCCAATTTCTTTCTTTCCTTTGCTCCTGTTTCTGCTGTGTTAATCCAGACTGCCATTAGCTAATATCCATTTTAGAAACCTCCTCTCTTGTTTTCTTACCTCCAGGTCCCATTCTCTCAGATCATCCATTATATTGCCATCAGAGCTATCTTTCAAAATGAATCTGAATATGACTCTTACCTTAAAAATAAAAGCTTTAATAACATCGTATAGCCATAGTGATAAGGTGTTATTAAAACCAAAACCAAACCAAACTCACTGCTTTACAGTTGATCCCAACTCACAGTGACCCCCATTGGGTTTCCAAAGCTGTAAATCTTTACAGAAGCAGGCTGCCTTGTCTTTCTTCTGCAGAGTGGCTGATGGGTTCAAGTCACTGATCTTTTGGTTAGCAGCCAAATGTCTTAATCACTATACCACCAGAGCATCTTACGATACTGTTAAAGGTTTTATTTTTCAAATGAGAGTCATTTATTACTTATAGTAATGATTTGAGAGCACATGTGAATCACTTGTGAAATTTGACCACATATAGATGCCTAAATCCCACAGTGGACTTACTAAATCAAAATCTCCAGTGATAAATTGGACATACTTATACTTGAAAGTTCAAATATACAAGTGAATCTGAAGCTCATTTCTGGTTCAGACAATTGGTTTAGAATGAAATTCAAATTCTTTAACATGGTGGGCATTGTAGCCTCCATATATCTTTTAAGGAGCTCGGGTGGCATAGTGCCTAAGGCATTTGACTGCTAACCAGAAGGCTCGTAGTTCAAACTCACCAGCCACTCCTTGGAAGGAAGCTTGGGCAATCTACTTCTGTAGTGATACAGTTCGGAAATCTAAGGTCACTATGAGTCGGATCCGACTCCACTCCAGTGGTTTTGGTTTTTGGAGTTATTTATTTATTTAAATATCTCTTTGCTAACATCATCCCCTACCCTTCCTTCCATGTTTCATCCAGACGTTAATTTTTCCCAATTTACAAAATTTACAACCTTTTAATACCTCTGCCTAGAATACCTTCTCTGCTATCTGCGTAAATCCTTATTTATCCTTCAAGGTTAGTTTAAGTGTCAATTCTTCTATGGAACATTTAGAGACATATCTACCCTTCTCCCACTCCAATCTCCATTCACAGTAGACAATGCTATTCACACTCTCATCTCTGCATCCATGCTACCATAAAGAATATAGCTGAATCTGTTATTGTTTGATGACATTTTGTCTTCTGTCTTAGATGGTGAGTTCAGTAATCTTTTTCTGCAATACCAAATACATTTTAAAAGCATCATCTAAGGAACTAAAGGAGATCACATCCTTCCTTGATTTCTCTACATAAAATATACAAATTACTTCAGACTGACATAGTCAGGAATCAATGGTTCTATTCTTCCTTTGCTAAAAAGGCAGGGAGGCCACATCTTCTGACCGCCTCTAACCCCACAAGGGGAAGACAGAGTCACTATCAGTAACCCAAGACCTATTCCTGCAAAGCCAGACATACTGCCGCCCTCAAGCCCTTTCACCAACCGTTCCTCCCAAAGCACCCACCACCTCTCTCCTGGGTTCGATAATTCGCTGCAGTGGCCACACAGAACTCATAGGTTACAGGGTTTATTAGGGAAGCACCAGACTAGTTCAGGAAAAATGCTCAGTCTCTCTCCCAGCAGTGTGTGTCCCTCGGTGTCTCACACAGCGATG
>NW_006921709.1:1983459-1989255 GCF_000298275.1 Orycteropus afer afer | reverse complement strand
AGCACTTGACTGCTAACCAGAAGGCTGGTGGTTCAAACCCACCAGCCACTCCTCGGAAGGAAGGTTGGGCAATCCTACTTCCGTAATGATACTGCCTCGGAAACCCAAGGAGGGGTCGCTATGAGTCGGGGCCGACTCAACGGCACATAACAACAACAACAACATACTATAAACTGGGAGCTCTGGTAGCGTAGTGCCCAAGGCACTTGACTGCTAATCAGAAGGCTGGCGATTCAAACCCACCAGCCACTCCTTGGAAGGTAGATTGGCCAATGTACTTCCATAGTGATACCGCCTTGGAAACCCAAGGAGAGGTAGCTATAGTCAGGTCTGACTCCAGGGTACATAACAACAACAACATACTACAAACTAATTGCAGGGAAAGACTATATCTTAGTTGTTTGTATTCCCTAGTTAACATAGTAACTCATGTAAAATGAGTATTTTATAAAATATTATCTTAATTGAATAAAAGTGTACAGAATGTCCCATCAAAAACCTTGGGAGATGTTTAAGGAATAATAACAAAATTCCATAGTGATAGAAAACCTATTGGACTATCCAGTTCAGCAGGTCAGAGTTGCTTCACATATACAGCCTATTGTATAGGATTTTGGGTGGGAGCTTGCTGATAGTGAGGATGTTCTACTACTGGGTGTAAGATATTCTAAGAGAAATAAGCATGGAGGAACATACTCTAACTTACTGGCCTCCAAGTGCTTATCTGAAAGTTAGGAAAAACAATATGGAAAGATATATGCAGTAAAAAGAAAGTTTTATTAAAAATAGTCTGCAACTAAAATTTCAAATAGTCTTCATAACAAACTGCACTTTAATTACATGTTGTGGTTGTCAGGTGCCATCAAGTTGTCTCCAATTCATATTTATGTACAATAGAACAAAACACTACCCAGTCCTGTGCCAGTCTCCTGATGCTTGCCGTACCTGAGCCCAACGTTGCAGCCACTATGCCAATCCATCTTGTTGAGGACCTTTCTCTTTTTTGTTGACCTTCCACTTTACCAAGCACGATATCTTCCTCCAGAGGATGTTCCCTTCTGGCAACATGACCAAAGTAGATGAGATGAAGTCTGGCCATTCTCGCTTCCAAGCAGCATCCCAGCTGCACTTCTTCCAGGACAGATTTGTTAGTTCTTTTGGCAATCCATGGTACTTTCAGCATTCTTAGCCAATACCACAACTCAAAAGCATCAACTCTTCTTCGGTCTTCTTAATTACATAGAATGATAAAGTATTCTTGCTGACTATGATCTCAGGAAAATTCTTAAAATTATTGAATGACAGAGATTTAGATTAATATTACATTTCTTAAAATTTAATTACTTTCAAATTCCAGACTGATCAGGAGAAAACAGGCATGGAGATTTGGAGAGTATAACCCATGAGTCAGTTCCAACTCTAAGTGACAAGACATGTGTCAGAGTAGAATTGTGCACCATAGAGTTTTCACTGAGTGGTTCTTTAGAAATGAATCTCAAGGACTTTTTTCTGAGGCACTACTTGGTGGACCCAAGCCTCCAACCTTTCCATTAGCATCTGAGTACATTTACTGTTTGCATCACACAAAGACTCCTTTAGAGATAATGTTGTTGTTACCTGCCTTCTGCCCTGGAGTGAATGCTAACTCACAGTGTCCCTGTGTACAACAGAACAAGACACTGCTTTGTCCTGCACCATCCTCAGATTGCTTTGAGAAAATAAAGGCTACTCTTTTTTAAAAACACAGTAGATTGTGCTTTGAACCTCCTAACAGAATTTTATTTTAAGAATTAACTTAAATGAACATATCTTCTTTAATGAGGCGGAATTTCCCAGGTCAGTGAAATTAATACAAAATTGAGCTCACTGTGAGCTTACTTACACCTTTATTTATAGTCTACAAATTTTAAAAAAGAGTGGGAAAAACTAAACCTAAAAAATACATATTTAAAAAGAAAAAACATTGCCATCAAATCAGTTCCAACTCATGACCATCCCATGTGTTGCAGACTAGAGTTGCTCCATAGGGTTTTCCTGGCTGTACTCTACAGAAGAAGCCCCAGTGGTGCAGTGGCTAAGCGCCCACCTGCCAACCAAATGGTCAGTGGTTTGAACCCACTAAGGACAAAAGACCAGATGATCTGCTCCCATAAAGCCTAGGAAACCCTATGGGGCAGTTCTGTCACGCTGAGTGTGAATCAATTTCGAGAGCTATAACAACAATCTTTGCAGGTCTTTCTTTCATGGTGTTGCTGGGTGGGTTTGAACCACCAACCTTTAGGTTAGTAGTTGACCACAAACTGTGCCACCCAGGGACCTTCAAAATATATACACAATATAATTAATAAAATAAGAATAGAAAGAGTCTCTCAAGAACCAGAGACAATATTTTTTTAGCCCTGTTCCTTAGAAAAGATCTTACGTGCTAATTCTCTTTTAGGAAGTACAGTTCCAGGGAAGTGAGAATGAGGAGAAAAGGGAGTGCAGCAAACAAACCCAAGGGGGTATTTTATAAACTGAAACCACTTGATATCAAATATAAATGATCACTGATCTTACAGGAACATCTTTCCACAGAGGCCCTATGTGTCAGGACAGACTCTCTCTGGTCAAAGGAAAGGAAATGAATTTATCTCCAAGCTCTTGTCTTCTATTGGTTGAAGGTTCACCTCCACTACTGTTACTCATACATGGGCAATTTGTGACTTAGTAACAGGCAAGCTTTAGTGCAAGAAGCAAGAGCTGTGTCCCATTGGTCTGAGGTGAAGTCTTTTTTGGGGGGTTGTACCCATTCTGCGTTACTAACAGATGTGGTAGTTGAGCATAACAGTGGTTGGTGGCTGGAATGGAACAAGTGGACAGGAATCCTAAATACAGGTGAGTCTGACAGGATCTGAGGGGGCAAATAACAGCTTCTGGGAAGCCAAATCGTAAAATGACTTCTTGTGGTAGTTGCTATTTGCCAGTGAGTCCATTCTGACTCATAGTGAACCTACAGGGCAGAGTAGAATATGCCCTTAAGATTTGCTAGACTATAATCTTTATCCCAAGAAGGGGTCACTATGAGTCGGGCCAACTCGACAGCACATAACAACAACAACAACATAATCTTTATGGGAACAATCTTTATGGGAACAATCACTAGGTCTTTTCCTCCTGAGAACTACTTGTGGGTTTGAACACTTAACCATTGTACCGCCGGGGTTCCTACTGTGTTTTTAAAATGAAATTTAGTTTGGGCTTCCTAGAAACCAAGATAAAAACCAAGGCCAAAAAATATATATATATATATTAAACACAACATTATACAGCTCTCATAGGAAGGGGGAAAAAATAAATAAATATAAACTACCAATCTCCCAGACAGAGAAAGTTTTCATTGAATTAAATTCTGATGGAAATGCCTTTTACTTGTGACACATTGGGTTTATGTCAACAATGGCTTTTATAAAATTCCTCATGAGACAGCCTTTTATAGCATTTTCAAAACATTTCAGACAGAGTGAAATAAGTCAATCACAGAAGGACAAATATTATATGAGCCTGTAATTGTAAAAAGTCAAGGAAGGGTTTACTTAGGAAAGGGAATTCACTTTGTACGTTCCCAGGGAAAAGAGGGGAGGGGGCCACATGTTGATTTGGGTAAGGCGAAGGGTGGTATGGAAAGTGTGAGAAGCAAAATAACATTGGAGAAAGGAAGGACACTGAAATGTGCACATGAGATATAGACAACAGAGGCAAATACTAGTATATACATAATACTGCATTACCACTAACACCAAACACTAGGCTACAGATAAAGGCATAGACAACTGAGAAGATCAGATGGGTGTTGGGAAGCAGGAATATACCATAGACCAATGATAGATTTAGCTGAAGATAATTCTTGCATAGCTACTAGTGATACAAAATAACCACAATCAGTCAGCAAAAGACTGAATAATCCCTCAGAGACAACCAAACATCTTGGGAGAAAGAACCACCAGGCCTGCCAACTCAGGACCATAGTATTGGAGGACACCAAGCTCAATTGGCACAACATAGTACATAAAATCTTATTCCACAATATACTTTGGTGAGTAGCGACTGGGATCTTAAAACCTTTTAAGTGGCCATCTAAGATACAGCCAATGGCCTTTTCTCATCTGAAGTGAGGAAGAGTGAAGAAAATCAAGGGCATTTGGAAACAATTAGTCCAAGGATATGATGGACCTCAAGACCAGAAGACCTAGATGGTGCCCAGCTACCAATGCCAACCACGTGAGAAGGGATCAAAACTGGAGATCCTGGATAGAGTGGGAGAAAAATTTGCAACAAAATTCAAAAACATGATAATGACCAGAGTTGCTAGTGGGATGGAGTCTGGTGGGATGCCCAAGACTATAGCCCTGGGATACCCTTCAGCCTGGAATAGGACTCACTCCCAAGGATTGGTTCTCAGCCCAACAATAGAAAGACTTGCATGCAGAACACCCAACCCAGGGTGGTGCACCCACCTACTTTATGGAGATATACCCCTTGGAGCAGTCAGCATGGGGCACCATTCACATGGAGGGAAAGCTGAACAGACAGGAGTGCATAGTTAACAAGGGCATGGGAGGGGCTACAAGGAAGGGAGGGGCAGAGAGTGGATTAGGGTTGGGGATGGTAATCAGGGCATGAAATCAAAGATACAGGAACTGTTGAATGTAAAACAAATTTTGCTCTGTTAATTTGCACCCAAAGCACAATAATTAAAAAAAAAAAAAAAAAAAAAATCAGGCAAAACCTGAGAACATCTTTAATAGAGGTCTCTGTGAGAGGCTAGGCTGATAGAATCCTAGCACGTACACATCTGCAGGTAACGTGGGACCGAAGAATTGAACGGTGGTCACTCAAAGGAATGAATGTAGTGCCTCCTACCTGGACTGACTTTCCTAAACATCATCTTTCTGTGTTGTGCCTTTAACAGGCACTGGCTGGAAGGCAGATGAAGTTAGGCACCCTGAAGAGGACCTTGAGTGCTTATATTGTGTCCAATGTTTGGAAACCACATGCTGACCTTGTAATATTATGCTCATTAACTTCTTTGCAGTTTCTGAACTTCTTTCAATCCCTCGAACTTCTCATACCTGAAAGCCTCCCTTCCTGTGTACCTGTGCACATCCTAGCCTTCTGTAAGAAGCCATATTCCCCCCTCACACCCCACCAAACTGGTTTCTTCTCACCCTTCTTACATCAGTTTGACCATCATTTCTTGAGATTTTTCTAACCTTCAGATTAGCTTAGTTGCTCCTTTAAGTACGTTTTTAGTTTTCTGTTTTCCTCCTGAAGTCTAAGTTCTCTGAAGACAAGGACTATGCTTGTCTTCTTCACCTTTATGTCTCTAGTGCCTGACATTTAATGGCTGCTCAATAAATATTTATTGAATGAGTGAGGAAAACCTGCATGGAAAAAAAAAAAAAAAATGCATATCTACTGAGGTTATCTTAACTAACTAGATTGTTTTGTAAAAATGTCCAGGAAGTAAGGATAGCTGCAAACAATCACCTTGAAAACTGCAGAGAGGCTTACAGTGTTCTTCACATTTGTCTGTATGGTATACTGTGTGTGATTTTGGTCAGTGACAGACTAATTTGCCTGAGCTCTATTTGCTTAAACCTGCAGTTCGTTAAGGAGAAAACTCTCATGGAGTTGTAGAAGAAATAATAGCAGTCTAAAAGCACCATAATTTTGAGAAAATATAGTGCCTAAGGCACTTGACTGCTAACCAGAAGGCTGGTGGTTCAAACCCACCAGCCACTCCTCAGAAGAAAG
>NW_006921709.1:1980845-1982909 GCF_000298275.1 Orycteropus afer afer | reverse complement strand
TTTTTTTAAAGCAGGAAATCTGTTGAGCAGATTGATATTTTTCTAAAAAACACCAGACTGTGGATAAAAGTCTGACACCATCTTCCCACCAGTTTTCAATAATTCATTTCTATGACATTGCAGATGTGCTGGGCCTGAAATAAAATTCCACCTTCATATATTCTCCTTCTCTGCAGTTTTTTTTTGCTCTCTCTCTCTTTCTCATTTTTTCCTTCTTCCAAAAATATGTATTGGTCTTAAATTAAGGTAACCTCATGTTAAATATGAAAAAGTTTTAGCTTGATAATAACAGTGAAGACATGATGAGTAATTGCTAAGCCTTTGTTCAGCTTGGAAGAAAGATTGGGCAATCTACTTCTGTAGTGATACCGCCTCGGAAACCCAAGAAGGGGTCGCTATGAGTCAGATCCAAATCAAAGGCAGTGAGAGAGAATCACTTCCAATACTCCTATTAGCTATAAAGTAGGTACTGCCACAGTTTGAAGGTGGCAGCAAAGGAATTAGAATACAGATGCTTGTCCTTCAAATTCTATCACAACCCCACTCTGGCCATCAAGTAACTCCTCTCTCCCTGAATGTTAATGGCTACATTTTAAAAGGTAACCTGACCTGGCCATAAAACAATTTGCTTGTTAAGGTAGCCCAACTGAAGGGGTGGGAAGGGAGTTGAGGGAACACTGCAAAAATTAAAATAATAAATAAATTAAAATTAAAAATAACAATAATATAAAGGGTAGCCCAACTGAAACTCAAGTTTATATAGAAGATGTTGTTGTTGTTGTTATATGCCATTGAGTCGGGTCTGACTTCACAGCAGTGAGTTTGGTTTTGGTTTTGGAAACCACCACCCCTTCAAAATAGAACACATAAACAAAAAATTTTCCTCCCTACTTTTTCCCCTCTCAAGAAATGCCACTCCTGTCTTTCCCATTTATCAGACTAATGAGCATTTTTTCATTCTTTTTCTCAGACCCCACATCCAGTCCTTCCAAAATTGCCATTTTGTCTTGACCTGTTGTTGTTGTTTGCCGTCGAGTCGGACCCGACTCATAGCGACCCCTCCTTGGGTTTCCGAGGCAGTATCACTATGGAAGTAGATTGCCCCATCTTCCTTCCGAGGAGTGGATGGTGGATTTGAACCGCCAGCCTTCTGGTTAGCAGTCAAGTGCCATAGCCACTATGCTACCAGAGCTCCCATGTCTTGACCTACTTACAAAATATATTCAGAATCTCACTACTTCTTACCATTTCTACTGCTACCACTCTGGTCATGCCCCAGCATCTCGTCTGAGCAATAGGAACAGTCGCCTAATTGGCCTCCCTGCTTCTACTACTACCCCATTGCAGGATTATTCCCTGCACAGCATCTGGAGTGAGTCTTTAAAACTGTAAATCAGATCATGTTGCTACTCTGCTCCAAACTTCCTCAGCTTCCATCTCCCCTGGTATAAACCCAAAGTCTTCACAATAGCCTACAGGACGTTATACAATGTACACACTGCTTCAACCTCTCTGACCTCACCTTTTGCTACTTTCCCCTACCCCACCCTACTCCAGCTACATCAACCTCTTTGCTATTGTCAGAACATGACAGACAGGCCTCTATGGCAGGGCCTTTGCACCTACTATTCCAACTGCCTGAAAGTCTCTTCCCCAGATATCCTTATGACTCCCTCCCTCACCTCCCTCAGGTCTTCCTGAGTCCGAATCAACAGCAGTGTGCTTTGAGTTTTATGAGTCAGAATCAGCTTGAGTGCACACAACAACGACAACATATCCTCTGTCACGAAATAGTTCCTCTCACTCTCTTACTGCCACGGAGTTAGAACTGACACATAGCGACCCCTCCTCGCATTTCTGAGGCAGTATCACTATGGAAGTAGATTGCCCAACCTTCCTTCCAAGGAGTGGCTGGTGGGTTTGAACCGTCAGCCTTCTGGTTAGTAGTCAAGCACCTTAGGCACTACCCTACTAGAGCTCCTAAATAGTTCCTAGTACAGACCAAATCAAAACCAAACCCAACTGCCATCGAGTCAGCTCCAACTCATAATGACTCCATAAGAC
>NW_006921709.1:1967989-1970726 GCF_000298275.1 Orycteropus afer afer | reverse complement strand
TGGAACTGTCCATAGAGATTCTAAGGCTGTCAGTCTTTACAGAACCACATCTTATTCACAGTGTGTGGCTGGTTAAGCACTTTAACCACTGTGCCCCCAGGGTTCCTTGATACAAAGGGCAAACTTGGGCTTATATTTTGGTCACAGGTAATTTTTTTTCCCCCTCTTTTTTTGGTGATCCAGGATATAGCAAATGTCTTGAAGAGTGAAGCTCATATTAGCTGCTAATGTGCTGATTATGTAGAGAAGGAAGTAAGGGAGTAGAGATAGCTTTGTAGGATGGGTGCTGTTCTGGTTTCCTAATACCACTCTAACTGAAGTACCACAAATCATTTGGCTTGAGAGAACAGGAGATTATTCCCTTATAGTTCAGGAGGCTAGAATCTGAGTTCAAAGTGTCAGGCTCTAGGGGCTGTGTGAAAGCTCCTTGACCTTGGGCTTCAGCTCTGCCTCTTGCTTCCGGCCCACTGAAGCTAGAGGCATCTCTTCAATCAGGCAGCTTCTGGCTGCTGAGGCTGACAAACCCAAGGTCAACAAATAAAATGGCACAGTCCTGGTGTTACCAAACCACATGGCAGGCCATTAATTCAAGTCCATTGAAAGTCCTAAGGTTGGCAGAGCATGGCAGGCTGCTGAACAACGACTTGGCTACATTCAGGGTTGAAGAGTGCCAAAAGCTAGAGACCATTCTCAAAGCTGTTTCATAAATATGGGAAGCAGACCACAACTCTAAAGCAGCTACTCAGCTGATTGTGGTAGGTCCCACCATGGAGCTGATTGCCAATCTCATCATGGGGAATAACTACCACCAGCCACTCCATCAGGCTCAGCCAAGTTGACACACAAATTTAACCACAAGTGCCTAAATAACCTCAACTGTACTTTGAAAGTGGTAATATTCCATAAATATTGACACTAATGTCAAAGCTAGAAGATAAATTCCAGTAGCTGCAGCCTTAGCCCACTCAGGCTATATAGGGAATAGAAAGATTAAAAAACTTAGGCCCTTGAAAGGCATTATATAAATATGATTGCTATTTGTTCTCTGCTTCATTTACACTTTGAAAATATACTTCCTGGGAGCTTCAAATGTGCAGTTTTGTGTCATGATATTTGTTGTAAATATGAGTATTTCCTAATAGGATTTCCTTGGTTTTCATCTATCATCATATACCTTCTTTTTCCTTGAAATTAGTTGCCCGCCTTTTGAGGAAGGGTGGGAGATGTGTCTTAAAGGACAATAATTACACCTGTCACCTAACTCCTCAGGCAAGGAGTTTATGCTAAAAACCCATTTCCTGTCCTAGATATTAAGCTTCATATTTGGAGGATATTGTTTTTTATTTTTTTCTTTTAATTTTATTGTGCTTTGGGTAAAAATTCACAGAGCAAATTTGTCTTGCATTCAACAGTTCATGCACATTTGATTTCATGCTCTGATTACTATCCCAGAACTTAGCAAACTCCCTTCCCCTCCAGTCCCTGTGACTACCCCCTCCCCGTGCCCTTCTTAACTATGCACTCCTGTCTGTACAGCTTTCCCTCTGTGTGAGTGCTGCCCCTCTGGTGTCTCATGGCTGATTGCTCTAAGGGGTGCATCTCTTTGAGTACATGAGTGCATTGTCCTGGGGTAGGTGTTCTGCATGTAGGTCTTTCTACTGTTGGGCTGAGAACCAATCCATGGGAGTGAATCCATTTCTAGGCCTGAAAGGTAACCTGGGGCCATAGTCTTGGGGGTTCTACCAGACTATCCAACTAATAATTCTGGTCATTTTTGTGCTTCTGAATTTTGTTCCACATTTTTCTTCCCACTCTGCAAGATCTCCAATTTTGATCCCTTTCCAAGTGGTTGGCATTTGTAGCCAGGTACCATCTAATTCTTCTGGTCTCAGAGTCTCAGAGTCGTGAAGGCTGAGGTCCTCGTGGACCATCTTATCCTTGGACCAATTGTTTCCAGATACCTTTGATTTTCTTCACTCTTCTTTGATTCAGATGAGAGAAGACCAATAGTTCCATCTTAGATGGCTGCTCGAAAGCTTTTAAGACCCCAGACACTACTCGCCAAAATAGGTTGTGGACAAGATTTTTATGTACTGTGTTGTGCCAATTGAGTACCATGTCTGCCAAGACTAGAGTCCTGAGTCAGCAGGGCTGATGATTCTCTCTTTCAAGGTGTTTGGTTGTCTATGAGAGGTTATTCTAACTCTGTCTTCTGTTGATTCTGTAATGTTTGTGGCTAATTTTGTAGCACAAGTACATATGTAAGATTATCTTCAACCAAATCTATCCTTGGTCTAGCGTATATTCCTGTTTGCCAACCCCCATCTGATCTTCTCACCTATCTATACATTTATCTGTGGCCTTGTATTTGGTGTTAGTGGCAATGCAGTATTGTGCATATACTAGTATTTGCCTCTATTGTCTATTACTTATGTGCATGTTTCAGTGTCCTTCCTTTCCCCAATGTCATCATGCTGGTCACAGACTCTTTCCACACCGTCTCTACCCTCACCTAAATCTACATGTGACCCCCAACTAGTCTGAAATTTTCCCTCCTCTTACCTCCCATCCCTGGTAACCAGCAAAGTCAGTTTCCTTCCCTAAGTAAACCTTTCCTTCACTTTTTACCATAATGGGCTCATTCACTATCTGTCCTCCTGCAATTGACTTATTTCACTCAGCATTGTTGTTGTTGTTGTTAAGTGCCGTCGAGTCGTTTCCGACTCATAGCGACCCC
>NW_006921709.1:1910130-1965464 GCF_000298275.1 Orycteropus afer afer | reverse complement strand
GCTATGAGTCGGGTCTGACTCCACAGCATGTAACAACAACAACAATGGCTAATGATTATGAGGGTGTTCTCATGTGTTAGTTGGCCACCAGTATATCTTCTTTAGTGTCTGTTCATGTTCTTTGCCCATTTTTTAATTAGATTGTTTGTCTTTTTGGTGTTGAAGTGTTGAAGTTTTCTATAAATTTTGGAGATAAGTTCTTTGTCAGATATGGCATAGCCAAATATTTTTTCCTAGTCTGTAGGTTCTTTTTTTACCTGGAGGATATTATTAATGGTGGTTGCTAAAACAGCAAGTCTGTGGGATTGTTGATGACTCTTTTTGGAAAAACAGAGTTGTAGCTATTAAAAAGGGGCAGTTACGCTAGTGACTTACTTGAATATTATCAGTATTTTCAAGTCCATCATGAATATGATTTCTATGAAGTCTGCTTTCTAACCTCAAGGATTATCCTTAGTGCTTTATGATATATATGATTGATCCTTATTTTCTAATTGCCCACCAGAAAGTTCTTGAGGTAAACATACACTCAGTCAGCGCAACAATGCAATGCGCTGCAAGTTGGATCCAGATCCAACTCATAGCGACCCCTCCTTGGATTTCTGAGGCGGTATCACTACAGAAGTAGATTGCCCAACCTTCCTTCTGAGAAGTGGCTGGTGGGTTTGAGCCTCCAGCCATCTGGTTAGCAGTCAAATGCCTTAGGCACTACTGTGAAATTCCAGGAGAAGCTAACTCTTCTGAGTTGATACAAACACATTCTAATCTCAACTCATTTTCAAATCCATGATTGTTTGATGCAGAGCCCTTACTCTAGTTGGAGCCTGTCTGTTCATTTGCCCTTGGGGTGGGGTTAGTCATTTATCTTTGCCATTCAGTTATTTAAGGTAATTATACAAAGTACTATTTCCAAACCACCCCTCCACATATCTACTCCTCAGAAACAAACAAAGAGAGCCATTTAAGAGCACTCTTCAAAAGAGAAAATTTGATATACAGCACAACATTTAGTCATAGGAGGCTTATTTTTGGTTGCTATAGAGACAGGTCATAGCAGATGATAGCTGAGTCCATTCATTTTAGACAGACGCTACTGTCACATATATCTCCTTTTCTGGAGAAAATTTTCCAAAGTAAGGGTAAGAATCATGATGCAATTCCATAGATTGGCTCTCAACGCAACAGTAGAAAGACCTACATGCAGAACACCTACCCCAGGGCAATGCATCCACCTACTCTAGGGAGAGGCACCCCTTACATCAGCCAGCCATGAGACACCAGAGACGTAGCATTTACAGAGACAGAAAGCTGAACCAACAGGAATGCATAGTTAAGAAAGGCACAGGGAAGGGGTAGTCACAGGGAAGAGAGAGCAGGAGAGTTTTTACGGTTGGGGATGGTAATTGGGGCCATGAAATCAAATGTGCATGAACTGTGAATGTAAAACAAATCTGCTTGTAAATTTGCACCCAAAGCATAATAAAAGAAATGAATAAATGAGAATCATGGTGTGAGTAAAAGAACTTACAGGCAGCCCAACTACTTATATGTCACTGTCATGTGTTCCCTCTCTTGCTCCTTAAAATCTCTTTCCTTTAAAAACAGAATAACCCTTAGAATAGCTCTTATTTGAAGTCTGTCATGTCCTATAACCCAATTCTTAATTTATAAATGTCAAATGAATTTATTTGTTATACTTCTCCTTATAGCAGAGTGGACAGCCGGAGAGGGAAGATATTTCACCTGGCCTGTATATTTCCTAGGTGGGCTCCAAACCTTTTTTTTTTTTTTTTCTTTTTTAACTTTATTAATAAAAACTTTTGATGTAGCCATTATAATATATGTCCATGTATTTATTCACAAAAATTAAGCATATGTTGTTGTTGTATACCATCGACATGGTTTTTGACTCATAGTAATCCCGCGTCACAGAGTCAAACTGCTCCACAGGGTTTTCTAGGCTGTGACCATTACAGGAGGAGATCACCAGGTCTTTTTTCCTGTGGAGACGCTGAGGGATTCGAACCACTCACCAACCTTTCGGTTAACATCCGAACTCTTAACCATTGTATGACCAATGCTCCTTAATAATCATATACCACAGTGCCAACATATTTAACCTGTGTAATGTATATATAACCCATATAATTTATAATGTACATTGAAAAACAGAAAAAAAAAGATGTTAAAAAAGTATAAGTTAAATATAATTAGAGCTTCTAACCTTGTCTTCCAACATTCTGTAGAAGACCATTTTGTAAAAACCTATCCTGAGAAAACCCTTACAGGAATCCAAGAAGCCTGGTTAAAGTGGAATAACACAACTACACCAACACCGACTGACCTCCCTTGGCCCAGTCAGTACTCTGTGTGCATCTAAATTTCCCTTTGACATTCCTTCCCACTCTTGCCCTTATTGGCTCCCTAAGTTTTGATATTCACCTCTGCTTCATTGCCACTAAAGCAAAACAAAGCAATAATACCAATGTGACAGGGTCAATTTTGCCTAGCCCTCATCAAAATGTCCATGTCAAAATGTTCTCTTTTTTTGTTAGTAAATAGTAGTTGTTGTTGTTGTTATGTGCCGTCAAGTCAGACCTGACTCATAGCGACCCCTCCTTGGGTTTCTGAGGAGGTATCACTACGGAAGTAGAAAGTCCCATCTTCCTTTCGAGGAGTGGCTAGTGGATTTGAACCGCCAGCCTTCTGGTTAGCAGTCAAGTGCCTTGGGAACTACGCCACCAGAGCTCCTAGCAAAGAGTAGAACAAGGGATATTTTGACTCACTCCACCCTTATGAAGCAGGGTGGAACAATGGTTAAGTGTTTGGCTACTAACTAAAAGGTTGGCAGTTCAAACCCACCAAAGGCTTTGTGGGAGAAAAGACCTGGCAATCTGCTTCCATAAAGATTATAAGCTAGGAAACCATATGGAGAAGTTCTACTCTGTCCTACCAGGTTACTGTGAGTCAGAAGTGACTCAGCAGCACATAACAATAACTACATCCTTAACTCCATCTCCCCATCTCTGACCAAACTCCTTCCCCCAGCCTCATACCTGCTGTGAATCCCATGGAAGCTTGATCCTAAACCCAAAGTTTTTGATGTATTTGTTAGCTGGCATTCAAAGAGTTAAGTCTAATAAAAACTATCTATGACCCTCAAACTGAGCATTTCTTAATTGCATATCAAATATTTAAGCAATGTGAAAACATAGATGCTTTGCTACAATCGAAATTATTTCCTTATCTTTCTATTTTTAATAAACTGTGAATTTTAAATATGCCTTAATATGGTAATTTATGTAAATCTTGTCTTCATATTTTATATTCTGAAGATGAGTCCTTTCTGAATTGCTAGAGCACAGAATTTTACATTCAGTGACCTTATAATATGTACTGAAAAGTATTGAATCAGACTTAATTTATGTAGCTTGATTAGACAGATTCTTATCTTTAGAAAATGTTCTTTAGGAGGAAAAAATGCTTTTATTTTAATTCCATTAACTTAAAACTGACCAAGATAGGAGACTGGAGAGGGAATGAAAAAGGCAGAAAGAAGGCAGTCAATGGGGGAGCAGGGTTGTTGGTTGAAACTCCATATTGAGAAAAGGAAAGAGGTAGAGTTGGAATTCTGAGGCTGGTGAGGAGGGCTGAGAAGCCTCAGAGACCTATCATCTAAGGCTTTGTGAACCTTCTGTTGATGCCCCTTAACCTAGAGTTAGACAAATCCAACAGATGAAACATTGTGTATGCCTGGAAATTTTATAGTACTTCAGCCTTACTTGACTATCTGTAGAAAGGAGAAAACAATTCCTAAAGTCCAAGATGATTGTGGGGAAGGGAAGAGAAAATGCAATGCACCTGGCATATCATAGGCACTAAATGGCTTTACCTTGTCTTTAGGTCTATACAAGGAGCTCTGGTGGTGTGGTGGTTAAAGCATTGGGCTGCAAATCAGAACACAGGAGGTTTGAACCCACGAGCCACCCTGTGGGAGAAAAATGAGGCAGTCCCTTCCTGTAAAATTTACAGCCTTGGAAACCATATGGGGCAGTTCTACTGTCCTATAGCACCACTCGTTTGTCCTACTGTGGTGGCTTGCTTGTTGCTCTGAGGCTGGAAGCTATGCCACTGGTATTTCAAGTACCAGCAGGCTCACCCATGGTGGACAAGTTTCAATGCAGCTTCCAGACTAAGACAGACTTAGAACAAGGCTTATGGGTTGCTATGAGTTGGAATCAACTGAGTGGCAGTGGGTTTTCAGGTCTATACAAGACAGTAATTCTCAAACCACTCTGCACATTAGAATAATCTGGAAATATTTTAAGGGTATATCTTTCTAAGCCTCATTGTATGGCAGTTCAGTCAGAATTTCTGTGACCCCAGTATCAGAATTAAAAAAAAAAAAAAAAAAAAAAATTATCTCCAGAAGACTGTAATGTGAGGTCACATTGGAAGATGAAAATTTTTCCAAAGCAATTTTTAGTCACAGATTATTAGAATTGGACTCTTATGTATTAACAATAACATTCCGGGAAAATGTGTAAATATATCTGATAGAGTTTTTTAACTTTTTGTGTATTTAAATTTTGCAGAATCATTTTTAATACCCTTACCTCAACAACCAATTCATTAAAAGTGACAACTCTATTCCACCCACTTCTTCTTTTTTTTTTTTAATTGTGCTTTGGGTGCAAATTTACATAGCAAACTTGTTTTACATTCAACAGTTCCTTCACATCTGATTTCATGGCCCCAGTTACCATCCCCATCAGTAAAAATCTCTCCTCTCTCCTCCCCATGACCACCCCCTTCCCTGTGCCCTTCTCATCTATGCATTCTTCTACCTGAATATTGCCCATCTGGTGTCTCATGGCTGCTTGACCAAGGGGTATTCCACACACTTCTATTTCCAACTGCAGCTTAATGCTATATTGTTTTCCAGTTTTTTTTTTTTTTTTAAAAAAAAAAAAAAAAAAACTTCTGTGGCTCAGATAGAGATATGCTATAGAGTGTGGACACGTCAGGGATTCAAACAAAAGTGTTTGAATTCAAGATTCTCTCTCATAAGAATCTGGCTGAAAGAAGGGCTGATATGGAAAATGCTTTAGAAGGCCTGGGGTAAATATATCATCAAACATGCATCTATCACAGGATTTACTGTCAGTGGGAAGCATTTCCAGCTAATTCAGTCTAGGATAGTATTCTCCATGAAATGAGGTGACTCGTACATGTCATGCTTCCTTCTGTTTTTGCTTTTCTCTTTGATGGGATATCTACACAGAAAAGAAACAAGCCCAGCATCTCTGAATTTTGGAGGCTTCTAAATTGGCAGGAAAGAGCTCTGCTGGTGTAGTGGTTGAGGCATTTGGCTGCTAATCAAAAGGTTGGTGGTTCAAACCCACCAGCTGCTCCTTGGAAGAAAGATGAAGCAGTCTACTTCTGTAAAGATTTAGAGACTTGGAAACCCCATGGGGGTTGCTATGAGTTGGAATTGACTTGATGGCAGTGAATTTGATCAGCTTTTAGCTTTCAAACATCATAATTAAAAAAAAAAAAAAATTACCTCAAATATGAAACCCATGGTAGGCTGAATATAGCATACAAGATTACATTCAACTAACAAGGGGTTGTGTTTTTGTTTTGTCTTGTTTGTTTTTGTTGTTTCCAACTGAGGGGTTTTTGCATGGCAATCCTTGTGAAGGATACCCAAGTGAGTAATATCCTCTTTTCTGGGACTTGAGAGGCATCCATGGGAAATAAAACAGCTAGTTCCCCAGTCACCAGGACACTACTGCAGAATCTGTCTTTGTCCTTTGCTGTTGCTGTTGTTGACTTCCATCCATTAGGCCCCCAACTCATACTAACCCCACACGCACAAAAGATGATGCTGCATCATCCCCACAATGCACCGTGGATCAGACCATTGTAATGCCTGACCATCTACTTCTGCAAAATCAAATGATGAACACCCTGTGGATCACAATGATCTTTGTCTCTAACCCATTGCCGTGGAGTTGATTCTGACTCCTAGTGACACTATAGGGCAGAGTAGAACTGCCCCATTGGGTTTCCAAGGCTGTAAATCTTTACAGAAGCAGACTGCCACATTTTTCTCCCCTGAAGTGTCTGGTGGGATCAAACTGCCGATCTTTCAGTTAGCATGCAAGTGCTTTTACTACTGTGCTGCCAGGGTTTCTTTTTGTCTCAGCTCCTACCTTTCCTCCCTCTCTTCCATGTTGCAAAGGCTTTCATGCTCCTCTTGTTTTCAATGCCTCCACCCTCCCAGTGATGCTACTTAGGAAGTAGATGGGGTGTAATAATCCATGCACCTCTTTTCACTCCAGCCCCACCAGACCATGGACCATTACCCAGTGCACCTGCTCCTTGGTACTTCCATGTTGTTCCTTCAGAGTGCTGGCCTCTGCAGTCCTCTTCATCTAAGGTTCACTTCAAATACATCCTCCTCCTGATAATGAAGGCACAATGCCTGGCTGAGGCCAGCCTGAGGTAGATACTCTTTAACTGTTAGTTATTTTGCCTTCCTCCTGACCTCCTGGCCAGAATCAATGACTTCTTTGGGGCTCCTACAGAGCTGTTACTTCTCTGTCTTAGAAATACTTATTTTTCTCTGCCTGCATTATCATTTCTTACCTCTTCTTTCTCCTATTACGTTATAAGGTTCTTGACAGTTGAATATGAATTAGATTGTTATCCCTAGATTACCCAAGTATTGCTCAAAAAAACTTATATTTATTAGGCACTCAATATTTAATTGGATATAACTGAATGAATAAAAGGAAAAAAAAAATGCAGAACAAATACCCATGTCTGACTTTACCCTATACAATATGCCCTTCTACATGGTTGTTTCTTATCTAAACAACTCATATTGGCTGGTTGCTTTGATACTTTCCAGGGAGTAATCATATTAAAATAATGAACAAAATGTACAAGTTGATCATTTATTTGATAGGGTAGATGGAAACATTTGTACATTAAAAGAAGAGTTTGATATCCCCAAACTAATCTTCAGTTTCTAGAGGATTTATGACAAATATAAACAGGAGATTCTTTGTGCTCCTTTCTCAGGCTAGGGGAAAGAAAAAGACAACAACAACAAAAACCCTCTACATCCCATTCTAGGCAAATCACCTACTTCCCTGCAACTAGTCTGTCACAGAATAAATACATGAAACCAGCGTCACTTTGTGCTTTTCTTGAGCAACTTACTCCCTACACCTTCTTATAACTTCTCCAAAGAGTGCTGCAGTATATAAGACTTAGAAAAAACAAAGACATCACTGAGGGAACAGAGGATAGGTGCTGAATATTTTAACTGAGAATCAATGATCAGCTAACAGAGAGAGTCGCTGCACATATATGCATATACACGAAGCCATCTTTGTGGTGTTCTGAGCCAAGTACATGTGGTAGCTTGAGCTGAACGTTAAGGACTTTGATTTATGACTTCTCATTAGCAGCCACTACACGGCCATGTGATTCAGTACTGTCTTGCATAATATTAACTCATCCATAAAACACATGCTTGACAGTTGGAATGGAAAGCAGTATTTGTTTCCTGCTATTCTGCAGCTGCAAAGGGAATTCAAATATTTTTCTAAAATCAAGAATCTCATGTGTATATACCTTTCTGAAATGGGAAGGTGTTTCACCTAGCTGTTTTGAGAATCAAATAACAGATTCTGAATGGATTCTAGAACTGTAACACCCTGTGATGCACCCACGTACTCTTTGGAGATGCATCCCTTGGAACAATTGACCATGGGGCACATTCACACGGAGATGATGCAGGTTACATAGGAGTGCATAACTACGAGGGCAAGGGGGGGCGGTTACTGGGAAGGGAGGGGAGGAGAGTGGGTTAGGGTTGGGGCTGGTAATTGGGGAGTGAAACCTATGTACAGGAAATTTGAATGTAAAACAAACTCTGCTGTGTAAATTTCTACCTAAAGCACAATTAAAAAAAAAAAAAAACTGTAACACCCTGCACACGTAGGATATTTATTATTTTAATAATTACTGTTGGTATTTATGTCATTGATTCCTGTTTCTAGATTGGAAGACTGCTTGTTTTGTTCCTTGAACTTGATAGCTACTTGGTCCATCGAGAAATGCATACAAAAGCTAGTGAGTGGACAATGGACAGTAGAACTGAAGCAGTGGACTTTGAAAGGCTTAATTATTCTGACAGAATAGTCAATTCTTTTCATTTCTCCCATGAATTAAAAATACTCCCTGAGGATATATAGTTCTCATTGACCCAACACCTAAGACTGAACAATCTATTTTTTTTCTAACTGTTTCTTACCAAATCTTAATGAGATTTTTAGATGTCAGTAAACCTTTATTATGATACCATTTGAAATATCCTTAACAGAGTTTTTAATAGCCAGATACAGCAAATAAAAATACAGACTATCCAGTTAAATAACTTGAATTTTAGAAAATAAGTGAATAAATTTTTGATGTACGTATGCCTCACACAATACTTGGGACATACTTTAAGAAAGTATTTTTTGTTCATCTGATAACTCTATTCTTAGGGACTTCAATATACGTTTGAGCATACTACAGAAAATTTTAGTGTTCTAACATTTTTCTATTAAACTTCCCTCTCGGTGTTTCTTGCCATCTGCCTCTCCCATTTTCTGAAGGTCACAGCTGGTAACCAAAAACATGCTATTATTTAGTCAAAATATTTATTATTTCTAGCAAAAGCATGTAAGCTTCCAAAGGCTATGGTGGGAAATTTCCACAAGGAAGACAACATAATGTGGATTCACTATTACCCATTTCAGTACTTTCAACCAACCTTATTTCTATGTGATTATGTCCCTATATGGGAGCTCTGGTAGCATAGTGGCTAAGGCACTTGACTGCTAACCAGTAGGCTGGTGATTCAAACCCCCTAGCCACTCCCCAGAAGGAAGATGGGACAATCTACTTCCATAGTGCTACTGCCTTGGAAACCCAAGGAGGGGTCGCTATGAGTCGTGTCCGACTCAATGGCACATAACAACAACAACAACAATGTCCCTATATGTGTATATATATATATAGTTAATCATCTCTTTGTTTAAAGATCTGTTTTATTTTATCAATAGAATTATGAAATTCTTAAGTTTGGGATGACATAAAATACAACCCTCTAAATCCAGCCACAGTAAACACCAAGTTATTAAATGTGTAAATACTCAGTAATTACTTATTTTAGATAAATGCAATTACTGGAAACAAGTCTTTGGGAAATAAAAAAAAAAAGTATTAGCACTTCCATGGGTCTAAATGAGATTTGATGTTGTCTGTGTCCAAACCCCTTCCTAATTAAAAATCAATTGCTGTGGAGTCGATTCTGACTCATGGCGACCCCACGTGCGTCAGAGTAGAACTGTGCTTCATTGAGCTTTCAGTGCTTGGTTTTTGGAAGTCGATCAGCAGGTCTTTCTTCCAAGGTGTCCCTGGGTAGGCTCAAACCTTCAGCCTTTCAGTTAGCCCATTAACTTGCACCACCCAGGGACCCCTCCTAATTAAACCCTTTAATTCTTTCAGGTATTTAAATAGTACATTTAGAGTCGCTTTTTGGAAAAAAAAAAAAAAAAAATTGAGTCTCTGCACATGGCGAGAATGATTCCTGCTGCATTACAGGCTGGAGCAACTATCACCGAGAACCTCATTAATGAGGCGGAGAATTTATCTCTTGCCTTTTCAACCCCAGTCCTCATATTTGTGAATATAGTGGAGGTGAGAGAATTCTTTAAGAGGCATGTAGGCTATCAAGTTATCCAGAGGGAACTTTAAGGGAAAATGATCTATTAAGCCAGAAGAATGCTGAGAAAACACCAAGAACAAGAAAGGTAGTTTAACTCTTTTAAGTATTAAAATTGTTCATATTTTGTCACTGTGTTTACCCTTGATGTTGTAATTACTTGCTTTTGTGTCTTTCTCTGAATAGACTGAGAATTCCTGTGAGATGAGATAAACCCTGCCTCATTTCTGCGGGTGTTGACTAGCATAGTGTCTTGCTGGTAGAACAAGCTCAGTAATTATTTCAAATTCCGAGAACTGGTGCCGTAAACTAAGATGTAATTGAATTGGAAGAATTAAGTGTAACTACACAATTCCTTAATTTGGAGAAGAATCAAACCTCTAAATTTCTTGGCTTGCTTATAGCTCCAATCTTGTATTTCTCAAAAATCCTTAAGTCCTATGTGTTTGTGTGCATGTGTATGTGTATCTTCAATAACTTAAATACAGATTAAAAAAAAAAAAAAAAAAAACCTCACTGCTGTCGAGTTGGATCTGACTCATAGAGACCCCTCCTGGGGTTTCTGAGGAGGTATCACTATGGAAGTAGATTGCCCAATCTTTCTTCCAAGGAAGGGTTGGTGGGTTTGAACCACCAGCCTACTGGTTAGCAGTCAAATGCCTTTAGGCACTACGCTACCAGAGCTCCCTATATACAGATTGATAGATTAATAGATAGATGTATACATAGTCTATGTATCCTATATATACATATATGAGATAACATGTGGCTATCCAAATAGGAAGAATTTAGAAGAAGGTATAGGAAATGTTGAAGTGGTAGAGATGGCCAACTCTTCACCACACTCAGTCTCCACTGTCTATAGTATGTTGTTGTTGTTGTTGTTATGTGCCGTCGAGTCGGCCCCGACTCATAGCGACCCCTCCTTGGGTTTCCGAGGCAGTATCACTACGGAAGTAGGATTGCCCAACCTTCCTTCTGAGGAGTGGCTGGTGGGTTTGAACCACCAGCCTTCTGGTTAGCAGTCAAGTGCTTTAGTCACTATGCTACCAGAGCTCCTGTCTATAGTATGTTGTTGTTGTTATGTGCCGTCGAGTCAGCCCCGACTCATAGCGACCCCTCCTTGGGTTTCCGAGGCAGTATCACTACGGAAGTAGGATTGCCCAACCTTCCTTCTGAGGAGTGGCTGGTGGGTTTGAACCACCAGCCTTCTGGTTAGCAGTCAAGTGCTTTAGTCACTATGCTACCAGAGCTCCTGTCTATAGTATGTTGTTGTTGTTATGTGCCGTCGAGTCAGCCCCGACTCATAGCGACCCCTCCTTGGGTTTCCGAGGCAGTATCACTACGGAAGTAGGATTGCCCAACCTTCCTTCCGAGGAGTGGCTGGTAGGTTTGAACCGCCAGCCGTCTGGTTAGCAGGCAAGTGTCTTAGCCGCTATGCTACCTCTATAGTATAGTTACTGGGAAATGGCTGCATATTTCCCAGGTTATCTTGCACCCGGTTGAGTCACATGATTAGTTCTTACCAATAGACTATGAACCAAAGTAATGCTAAATCCAGGCCACTGTGAGTAAGAAATGAACTTGCTTTCTTCACCTGCTTTTTCCTCTTTTAATTGGCTCAATGCAGAATCTTAGAAGCCATGTGATGAAGATGATAGAGCAAGATGATGGAAGGAGGCTGAATTTCTGGAATCATCACTTGGCAAAGAGCTTCTCCCCACCCCCTAGATCAGGAACATGCATTTTGAACTTAATGTAAACAAAGAATAAACTTCAATTGTATTTGAACCATAGGTTGATTTGTTCCAGAAAATAGCCTGACTCTCAACTAACATATTTTATAAGTAAGATATACTACTTATATCTTACTATAACTTCATAAAGTTCTTCATATATCTTGTTTCCCAAATTTCTATTGCATTTACTTTTAGCCTTTTGCTGAACAAAGCTTTCAGTTATTAGTTTTCATTTCAATAACCACAATTATATCTCATTCACAATTTTTTTAAAGTTTGAGGTTGTTTTTTAAAAACATCAAATTTAAAAAAAATCCATCTGGAACTTATTATATATGATAAACTAATTTTATCCATTATTAATTAATTTTAAATATATGCTTATTAATCATCAATCATTTATTATTTTACTTCATGCAATATTGTCCTTTATTAAACTCAAAGGTGTTGCCCTACTCTAAGGATCTATAGTCTATTCCATCTTTGTATTACACAATTTTGAAAGCTGGTACTTTAATATATTTTTATACGTGATAGGGAAAGTTGCTCAATGTCAGTCTTTCCTCTCACTCTTCCCAACTTAATACAATATTCCTCTAGCAAGGGACCAATTCCTGAAAGTCAGAAGTTTGGAAACTAATAAAATTAATGAGAAGGCATTGAGAGGCTTAGAAAAAAAGAAAATAGTCATCTATATACTTGGTGCTTCTTGGTATTATGAGTTCTTCAAGGACAGAGGTCTCATTCATCTTTGTAACTCTACTTGTTATTGTTCTTATGTGCCATCGAGTTGGCCCCGACTCATAGGGACCCCTCTTTGGGTTTCTGAGGCAGTATCACTACAGAAGTAGATTGCCCAACCTTCCTTCCGAGGAATGACTGGTGGGTTTGAACTGCCAGCCTGCTGGTTAGCAGTCAAGTGCCTTAGGCACTATGCTACCAGAGATCCTGTAACTCTATTTAAGACCTAGGAAAATAGATGGGTGGTATGTGAGTTGAGTTGACTCACTACCTGATCTTGGCCCATTTCTTTGCATTTCAGTAACTCTATTCTGTGTGTAGGGTCGCTATGAGTCAGACACGACTTGATGGCACCTAACAACAACAAATTCAAAGACTAGGAGCTCTGGTGGCATAGTGCCTAAGGCTAACTGGAAGACTGGTGGTTCAAACTCACCAGCCACTCCTCGTCTACTTCCGTAGAGATAACCTCCTCGGAAATCCAAGGAGAGGTTGCTATGAGTCGAAATAAACTTGATGGGAGTGAGTTTTATTTATTTTTTTATTCAAGGACTGATTGTGGAAGACTTGCATTTAGCAACTGTTTGTGACAGATACAGCAACTCTAAAAAAATATTTATTAGAAAACATTGCAACTTTTAGGTTAAAGAGTCTTTGAAAAAAGATGATGATAAATTAGGCCCCTGACCCTCTCAAAAGTGATTAACTGGATATAAGATTTCACTCTGAGGCATTTTAATATATATGGAAATTATTCCCTCAGTCAGTGGACTGCTGCCAGCTTAATCAGCCTGCAAAGCTCTCACTTTGTATGTAGCTCATTGTAACCTATATCTTCATTTTAAAATGAAGTTTTAAAATTAGATCAGAATTGAGAAAGGTCCTGTATTTATTGAAATGAAAATGTGTGCTCTCATGTATAGATCTTGACCATTATTCTATTTGTGGTCTGTTGGTAGAAGTGTCCATAAACAAAACAAAAATCCAGATGATACTTAAGACAGGAAGCCAAAGGTAGAATTGAGGTGTGTGCTTTGCTCACTGTAATATCCCTCGTACCAGAACACTGCTTGCAAGACACATAGTAGGCACTCCATGAACATTTGTTGAATGATCGAGGTTGTTTATGCCAAGTCTGAATCGCAACCAGCAAAGTAGTTCACTGAAGAATTAATCATGAAGTCTAAGAAAGACTGAGAGGAGGTCAGGAAGCAGAATATAAAATGGATTAAGCCAAGCAATTTAGACAGAGGCTATGAATAATGGCATGGGGGAGGGGAAGGAGATAGACTTTCTGGACATAAGCTTACAGGATAATAATACCTGTGTATTAGATAAAAAGAATATCTGCTATTCCTGCATTTTTTCCATTGTCCTATGGCTGAAGTCCATTTTGAAAGTACACTGAAATCATAAATTAACTGCTTAGTAGAAATGACACTTAGTTATAGTAGTTATGTTCTGTGAAGGAAGAGCTTATTTTGCCTGACTTGTTTTCGTATTTGGTAAAATAAAGCGTTTGTTTATCAGAAATCTATCTGAATAAAGTTTGCTATGCTATTTCATTTCTTTTTTTTATTTTATTTATGTATTATTATCTCATTAAGAGCTCTGGTGGTATAGTGGTTACAGTGTCTGGCTGCTAATGAAACGGTTGGTGGTTCGAACCCACCAGCTACTCTGCAGAAGATGTGGCAGTCAGCTTCTGTGAAGATTTACAGCCTTGAAAACCTAAGGAAAGTCACTATAAATTGGAATTGATGGATGACAGCAAGATTTTGGGGTTTTTTTCTTTTTTGGCTTATTATTATCTCATTAGTTTTATTTTTAAGTAAAGCTATTAATTAATTAATTAATTAATTAATGGGAGCTCTGGTAGCATAGTGGCTAAGACACTTGCCTGCTAACCAGACGGCTGGCGGTTCAAACCCACCAGCCACTCCTCGGAAGGAAGGTTGGGCAATCCTACTTCCGTGGTGATACTGCCTCAGAAACCCAAGGAGGGGTCGCTATGAGTCGGGTTTGACTCAACGGCACATAACCACAACAACATAAATTAATAATTTAAATGTAGGTCAAAGGTATAATTATTGATTTCTTAATTTTTATTCTCTCAAACATTGCCTTTTCAGCAAAAAAGCTTGCACATTAAAAAAAAATAATAATAATAGCCAAGTTAAGTGCAGTAAAGTGTGACAGTAGATACAGAAATCACCTTTATAAGTATGCTCTGACTTGGGAAAATATTAAATGTAATTTAGAACCCTAGATTTTTCTTAAACTGATAATAAAATTATTTCAGAGATGCAAAAAACAAAATCATTTTTATTCAATTCAAACTGACTATAAGCAAAATTAAAGCAATTTTTTACTGTAATAGTTTCTTGAACCCACTTGTTATTGTTAAGTGCTATTGGGTTGCTTCCAACTCATAGTGACGCTGTGCACAATAGAATGAGACGTTGCCCTGTCCTGCACCATCCTCACAATCACTGCTGTGTTTGAGCCCGTTGTTGCAGCCACTGTGTCAATCCCTCTCATTGAATGTCTTCCTCTTTTTTCTTATCACTGACCCTCTACATTACAGAGCATAATGCCCTTCTCCAGGGACAGGTGCCTCCTGATGACATGTCCAAAGTATGTGAGATGAGTCTCTCCATCCTCGCTTCCAAGGAGTATTCTGGGTATACATCTTCCAAGACAGATTTGTTCATTCTTCTGGCAGTCCATGGCATATTCAGCATTATTTGCCAACACCATAATTCAAATGCATCAATTCTTCTTTAGTCTTCCTTGTTAATTGTCCAGCTTTTGTGTGCATATGAGGTGATTGAAAATACAATGGCTTGGGTCCTCAAAGTGACTACTTTGCTTTTTAACACTTTAAAAAAGGTCTTTTGCAGCAGACTTGCAAAATGCTATACACCATTTGATTCCTTGACTGCTGTTTCTATAGGCATTGATTGTGTATCCAAATAAACTGACATCCTCAGCAGCTTCAATATTTTCTCCATTTATCATGATGTTGCTTATTGGTCTAGTTGTGAGGATTTCTATTTCTTTTTCATGCTGAGGTGTAATCCATACTGAAGGCTGCTATAGTTTTCGATCTTCATCATTAAGTTCTTCAAGTCCTCTTTGTTTTCAGCATGCAGTTTTGTCATCTTCGTATTGCAGGTTGTTAATGAGTCTCTCTCCAATCATGATACCACATTCTTTTTCATATAGTCCAACTGCTCAGATTATTTGCTTAGCATGCAGATTGAATAAGTATGGTGAAAGAATACAACCCTGAGGCACACCTTTCCTCTTTTTAAACCACAAAGTATCCCTTTACTCTATTGGAATGGTTGCTACTTGGTCTATATATAGTATCTGCAAGAGCAAGAACAATTAAGTGCTCTGAAATTCCATAGTTAGTAACTTGAAATTTTCTGAACTTTGTAAATATGCTGCAATCTGTTGACTAAGCATTGTCCTCTACTAGAGGAAATATGGGCCCTAGTTCACAAAATACTCCTGTTATAACTTAACAATAGAATTGCAATTTGGTGCTTGCAAAAGACCTAATGACATTAAGGGGTTTTGGACCATGGCCAACCTTGCAAATTCCCAAGCAAGGATTGTGCTCCAAAGAATATCCTTTAAAAAAAGTTCTCTGTTTGCTTTGGGTAGAATAGGTCAAAAATCACAGTGCAGAAAATGCATTCAATAAACCAAAAAACCAAAAACCCAACTCACTGCCATCAAGTCGAATCTGCCTCAGAGCAACCCCATTGGGTTTCCGAGGCTGTAAATCTTTACAGAAGTATATTGTGCCATGTTCTTTCCGCAGAGCAGCTGGTGGGTTTGAACTACTGACCTTCTGATTAGCAGCAATGTAACTCATAGTGATCTGTAGGACAGAGTAGATGGTAGATTTCAGTTCACAGCTGAGCTCTTAACCATTGCACAACCAGGGCTCCTTGGAGGAAGGTAAAGAGCTCTGAAATTTCTTAAATCTATTTTATTCAATTTCGTTACTTTTCATCTACTTCCTAAAATGTAGATTTATTCATCAGTTTAAAATACAGTGTTTTTTGAATAATGTAATCATACACCAGCTTGCCAAAAGATTGAATTATGGAAATTCCCTCTCAGTCTGAAAATAGTTGTTGATGACCTAACTCCATGTAAGGAATTAGGCTAAATGCTTTATCAGAGTTGAGATGAGACAGCCATTATTCAGGATCCCAGATAACGTCAATTTTTACCCTGGGCCTTAAGGAATTAAAAAAAAGATCATATGGAGAGAAAAAAAAAAATAAGTGATCTACATTCCTAATGGTAAAGTGCTTAATAGGGTGTTTTGAGTCTGTTTAAACTTCCTCCAAAATTCATAAATATTCATTGAATCAATTAGTTATTTGAAGCTTGATGTTTCAGTGCTGAACAAAAATAATTATCTGCTAAGGTGGGTGTCCTGTCTGGAGCCTGCATTTATTTTGAAATAAATAGGGAGACTTAATAGCAATTATCAGTTTGATCTTGCTCTGTGTAGAAGTGCTTTTAAACTTGACTCTTTGTTGTTGTAGTTGCCATTGAGTATGCTCTGAGTCATGGTGACTTTATGCATAACAGAATTAAACATTGTCTGGTTCTTCACATATAGGATTAACTTTCTCCAACCAGAAAGAAACAAGCATTGAAAGAAGAAGAAGAAGAAAAAAAAGAACAAGCATCTCAGTGAGGCCAATGCCTTATTCAGATTCCTGAGTCATAGATCTTAAGAAGGAGCCAAAGTAAATTTTAAGAAATACCTTGCAAATTCCCTTCTATTTATAAGTAGCATAAATCCTCAACAATCAAAAATCTGTTTTTTGAGAACCTCCATGTTCCTGATATTGTTCAGATCCAGAAGTAATTCCACACCACAGTTCCTTTGTCTTTGCAAGGCAAGGCACATCTCCTGAGTATGCAGAAAAGCCAGAGTTCTCAGAGCTGAAGTCAACCAAGGTGATACCCTGCAGTTTGGTCACCCAGATGAAGAGAATGAGGAGGCTCTGTCTATCACAAGCACACTAGCAAGAGACAAGCATTGAAAAAAGAAAGAGAGGTGAGAGACAGAAAAGCAGCCACTGTGCACTGTTGGCTGTGTCAGGGATGATAGGTTATGCTGGGGCCGATGGGCAGCGGTGCATGAAAGAAGGAGAGGTGGGCAGACCCATCCTGCTGTTGGCTGACCTGAGGCTACTCACATCTCCAAACTGTAGAGTTTTAAGTATTTTAACATTGAAAGGTTTTATTTAATGTAAAACAATTTTGCTATGTAAATTTGAACGCAAAGCACGATACAAATTTTAAAAAGAAAAAGAAGAAGAAAGGTTTTATTTATTTGTTTATTTTTGGTGAGGGGAGAACAATAATTCCTTGCCAACATTAGTGGGCCTTGAGTTGGCACACATGCCTACAGCATGGGGTGAGGGGATGGGAGGGTGGAGGGGCTGAGCTTGGGATGGAGCAGGGGTGAGTGCTGCAATGTGTGAGGGGGACAAGGAGGATGGTAGCAGGTAGAACAGGGGAACTCTTCAATTTTTGATAGAGAAGTGTGCAAGACATTTTAGTAGGTCTTCTATCACAAAAGATTTAGATTCTGGCACTTTCAGGTTATGCAAAGTGCTAGGCAGCTCTGTGTTTCCCAGAGTAAACTATGAAATATATTCTATTTCTCCCTGGCAGAGACTTGCACTTTACAACCCAATTGTTATCCTGTCCAAATTATTAACATAAGTCTTATAGAAATTGTCTGTAAATAATTTATGCAAACAACACAGTGTAATGATTAGGATCTAGATCTCACTGCCAGAGGGAGCTCATTATTATTCATATTTGTGTCTCTCCTAACCCAAGTACCTCACACATGTTAGGTGTTTGATAAGTGCTTGGCAGGGGAAAAGTGGTCAGGGTCAATGGCACACTGAGCATGTATATGTCTGCAGCTCAGATAGTAAGCAAATTTTATAAGAAAGATAGAAATCAGAGGTTATCTTTTGCCTTTGAGGGCTACATACACTCCCCAACACACTGAATGTCAATCACACGAGACCAAGTATATATAGGACAAATATTCATATAACTATGCCTACCATTGGCGCTCTGGTGGCGTAGTGCATTTGACTGCTAACCAGGACATTGGTGGTTCAAACTCACCCAGCCACTGCTCAGAAGGAAGACTGGGCAATCTTCCATAAAGATTTACTGCCTCAGAAACCCAATGTGGGTCTCTGTGAATCAGAATCAACTCAATGGCAGTGAGTTTGGTTTGGTTTTTCACCATGAAGGGCACAGTAGCCAAGAACCAAAATAAAAAAAACCAAAACTCACTGCCATCAAGTTGAATCTGATTCATAGCGACCCTTCCTTGGGTTTCTGAGGCGGTAGGTAGATTGTCCAATCTTCCTTCCAAAGAGTGGCTGGTGGGTTTGAACCGCCAGCCTTCTGGTTAGCAGTCAAATGCCTTAGGCACTACGCCACCAGAGCTCCCCAGTAGCAAAGAGGAACCCTAAACAAATGTTTGTGTCATGTTTAACATGCTAATATTTGTTCCTTCTTGAAAGCCAAGAAACTGAGAAACAAAACTAAACAAAAAAGAAGAAAAAGAAATGGCACAAATACAGTGTTCTCTCCAGTTCTTGGAGTTGTGGGGGGTGTAAATGATTAATGCATTGGGCTACTAACCTAGTCCACCCAGTGGCACCTCAGAAGAAAGGCCTGGTGATCCACTTCCAAAAAAATCAGCTAATGAAAACCCTATGGAGCACAGTTCTGCTCTGACACATGGGTCACCCTGAGTCAGACTTGACGGCAACTGTTTTTATTTTTACAATTTAGAAATTTTTTATATTGTGAGCAACTCCATCGTGGGTCACCCAGCATCAGCCAGAAAGCCAAATCCTCTTGTTTTGTGGGTTTTTTTTTTTTTTTGCCTTTTTTATCCTCTTGCATAAATCAATAAAGCCCTATCTGTCAGTCAAAAGTTAAATTCTGAGCTATACAGGCAAGGACACCACAAAGGAGAAAGAATGTGGGGGGTTGACAATCAGATCTGCTTTAGAGTGCTGAATTTAAGACATGCAGTTGGAGCTGACATCCGACAACATTATCCACTGGAAATCTTTCTCTGATCACTTACACAACAACCCCAAAAGAATGGCAGGCACAAAGAAGGCTGTATTCTTGAGGAAGGCAGAAGGGCACATGCGGGTAGCTTCCAGAAGAAAAGGAGTGACAGGGTTGATTTCTCATTTATTATTCTAAGGCAATGCCTTTTGATGTCCTGATTTAATGTGGTTGTAAACCAGAACTAATCTGACGTTACAAACTCTTAATTGGCTACTTCCAATTAACATTTCCCTTTAATCTGACTATTTGTTTTCATCTGATATAGATTGCTCTTCCTTTAGGGCAGGATTCACTTTGTGAATTGTGAAATGGTGTTTATGTTTTGGGTAAGTCATTCCTAATCATCGTATTTTTGAAGAGTGAAGTGACTATCTGCATAGGCTAATGCAAGAGTGCGTTCCAAGGTTGGGCAGCACAGGGCATCAGGATTAGGGGCAGGAGGACAGAGCACAAGTGTCTGAAAGCATGTGGAAGATTGCAGCACTGGGGAAGGGCAATGCCTTGGGCCACCACTGGCACTGCAGGAAGAAATCTGCTGCTCCTCAGTGATACCCAGGCAGGAGCAGCTGGGGGTCGCTCTAAATACTTCCGTGGGACGGCATTTTGGAACCCAAAGATTTACAAAGTATGAGGACTGCTAAGTACTATGGAACAGTTTGCAAACTTCCACATTATCCCTGGCTTTAGTATACTCTTACTTTTGAATTTTAAATACGACATTCTGAAAAATTTTAATTCAAAAGAGTGTGGCACTCTTAAACAGATGAAATATCAAAAGGCATACAGATATTTTAAAATGAAATACTTTTATTTATTGTGATTACTGATACTTTTTGGGTACATTTTACCCCTTTAATTTGGAAATAATTTCACTGTCATAGATAAGTTATAAATATATTTTTAAGTACACAAACACCTGAATACCCTTTACCCAGAATCGTTTATTGTTAGCATTTTACATAGTTTGCTTTACGATTTCTATGCACTCTCTCTGGCTCTGTCTCCACATATATTTAAGTTATTGTTGGGGGCCATTGAGTCAATTTCAACTCATAGCAACCCCATGTGACAGAGTAGAATTGCCCCATTGGTTTTCTTGGCTGTAATCTGTATGGAAGCAGCTTGCCAGATCTTTCTCCTGCAAAGCCACTGGGTGTGGCTTCAAACCACCAATCTCCTGATTAGTGCTTAACCATTTGTGCCACCAGGGCTCCTTATATTTTATATACATATTATTACATAAATAAGGAGCTCAGGTGGGGGAGTGGGTAAGGCATTTGGCTGCTAACCAGAAGATCAGTGGTTCAAACCCACCAGCTGCTCTGTGGGACTAATATGAGGCAATCTACTTCCTTAAAGATTTACAGCCTTAGAAACCCTATGGGGTCACTTTGAGTGGGAGTCAACTGATAGCAATGGGTTTGTTTTTTTGTTTGGTTTTATTATATACATACATTTTTATTTGAAACAATTTATATACGTCATGGTCCCATATCCCCAACTTCAATATGTGTTTCCTGAGAATGTGGATATTCTCTAAACTAGATCCAGAAAAGTTACCAAGTTCAGTAAATTTAACATTGACAGAAGATTTTATCTAATGTAACCTGCATATTTCAGTTTTGTCAATTGATCCAATAATGTCCTTTATAGCATTTCCCCTGTAGCATAGGATCCCATCTTCAGTCACGTATTGCATTTATTTGCCATGTATCTTTAGTCCCTGTCAATACAGAACATTTCCACAGCCTTTCTTTGTCTTTTATGACATTAATATTTTGAAAGAATTGACTATTTCTCTTAATAGAGCATTCCTCACTTGGGATTTGCTTCCATTTCCTTGTGATTAGATTCAGGTGATGCATGCTCAGTTGGAATATTGCACTTGGTGATCTTGTGTCCTGCTCGGGGCATCACATCTGCAGGAACACAATGTCCCCTCTGCTCATGTTAATTTTGATCACCCAGGCAAATGTTTGCTGATTTCTCCACTAGGTAATTACTGTTTAATTTTCTCTCTTGCAACTAATAAGCAGTCCTTGGGGAGACACTTTAAAGCCATGCTAATATCCCATTCCTCATCAAGATTTCCCTCTAGATTTACCATCTGCTGATGAGTCTTGCCTGATCCCATCTTTAATGGCTGCAAAATTATGATTTTCCAATTCCAGCACTCCCTCCACATCTGCCATCAGCCCTTAGCTTTCTACTTTCAGCAAACCTCCATTTATTAATTTTTTCACACTGAGTAACCAGTGTGGAACTATAACTTTTTATTTTTTCTCTGTGAGTTATAATTTAAAGTAAAATTTTAATTAGACAGTCTATTCATTTATTTATTCAGTAAGTATTGATTAAGTGCCTACAATATGCCAGGCATTCTGATACATTCTAGAGCTACCCAACCTGTGGAACCCACTGCCATCCAGTTGATTCCAATGCATAGAGACCCTATAGGACACAGTAGAACTGCCCCATAGGCTATAAATCTTTATGGAAGCAGACTCCCACATCTTTTTCCCACAGAGCTGCTGGTGGATTCAAACCATCATTCTTTCAATTAGCAGCCAAGCACTTTAACCAGTGCACCACCAGGTTTCCTTCTAGAGCTACAACTGTGAGCAAAATAGGTGCAATCTATGTTTACCCATATATACTAACATATTATTTATATATGCACATGTATTTATGGGAGCTCTGGTAGCGTAGTGCCTAAGGCACTTGTCTACTAATCAGAAGACTGGTGGTTCAAACCCACCAGCCACTTCTTGGAAGAAAGACTGGGCAATCTACTTCCGTAGTGGTACCACCTCAGAAACCCAAAGAGGGCTTGCTATGAGTTGGGTCCAACACGACAGCACATAACAATAACACATATGTATAAGAAGCTGTGGTGGCACTATGAGACCAGAAGAACTAGATGGTGCCCGGATACCACTGTCGTCCACTTGGAAGGGATGTAGGAGATCCTGCATAGAGAGGGAGAACAATGTGGAACAAAACTCAAAATCATTTGAAGGCAAAAAAAAAAAAAGAGGAAGGTGGGGACCAGGTTTGCTGGTCCAATAGAGCCTGGTGAAACCACTGAGACTATGGCCCCTAGCTGCCCTTCAGGTCTGGAATTGAACCCACACCTGTGGTTTCCAGCCAAACAAAGTACAGGCAAGTGAGTTAAACATTTACCTCAAGTAGACACACACCCTGGAGAGAACAATCATGGGAGAAGGAAGGGCTGCTTATGCACAGGGAGATAGCTTAGCGTGCAGAAGAGTATGGAGGGATGGACACTGGGAGGAGGTAACTATGGGGAGGAAGTGGGAGGGGAGCTGTTGTATTGTAAATTTTGGTCAATGACATGAGACAAAGTATATGTGAACTGCTGTATGGAAAGTGAATTTGCTCTGTAAATCTTCACCCAAATCAAAATAAAATTAAAAAAAAAAAAAAAAAGGAAGCTGTGGTGGCATAGTGTTGAAGGCAATTTGGCTGCTAAGAAGGTCAGTGGTTCAAACCCACCAGCTGCTTTGCAGAAGGAAGTGAAGCAATCTACTTCCTTAAAGATTTCCAGCATTGGAAACCAGTGGGAGTTGCTATGAGTCAGAATCTACTCAATAGCAATGGGTTTGGTTTAGTGTGTATGTACAGAGGTTTGAAGACAGCTATGATCTAGGAGAATATTTTTTAAAAATATGTAAATTAAACCTATTCATTTATTCAACAAATTTATCAAACGTCTGCAGGTTGAGAAGTTTCCTAGGAACTGAGGGTACAGACTAGGATCCTACCCATGGAAAGTTTACAGTCAAATGGGGAAGCTAGCCAACAAATGAGCACAGAAATAATGTTGACAAACATTACAGATTTTGGCAAGTGCAGTGATAGAAAAAGAAGATAGCCTCCTCTAGCAATGGATTCCACCTGTTTTTTGGTTTGGTTTGGATGATGTGTCTAAGACAAGAAATTCAGACAGTGTTCTGTTGTGATCCATAAGGTTTTTGTTGGCTAATTTTCAGGAGGAGATCACCAAGCCTTTCCTTCTAGTCTGTCTGAGTCTAGAAGCTCTGTTGAAAGTTGTCCACCGTGAGTGATCCTGCTGATATTTGAAATACTGATGGCACAGTTTCCAGCATTATAGCAACAGGGAAGCCACACGGTGCAATAAACTGACAGATGCAAATGGTGAAATAGTCAAACCCGGACAGTTTAAAAACTAAAAACTGCCTCACTCAATCATTCGATAAGTATTTAATAAGAATGTGGTATATGCCAGGCCCTAGAAAACAGTGATGAATAAGACAGACAGTACTCTTCCATTTGGAATATAGATTTCAATGAAGGGTACAAACAAAGTGTAACCACAATGACAAGAACAGTGTTCTAAGGTTATGCATGAGATTCTAACTCAACATAGTGGGGACAGGATGAGTGACCAGAAAAGCTTTCTAGAGGAAGTGGAGCCCATTTTTAAGGATGGTTACTGATTTGGTTCTCTAGTGCCACTCTAACATAAAATACCACAAAAGGGTGGCTTCAGCAAACACAGGTTTATTCTCTTACAGTTTAGGAGGCTAGAAGTCTGAGTTCAAAGTGCCAGCTCTAGGAGCTGGGTGAAAGCCACTTGATCTTGGGCTTCAGCTCTACCTCTTGTTCCTGGCCCACTGAAGCTGGATGCTTCTTCTAACTCAGGTAGCTGCTGGCTGCTAAGGCTGACAAACCCAACGTTGACGAATAAGCTGGCACAGTCCCAAGATTACCAAACAACATGGGAGGCCACTAGTTCAAGTCCAGAGACAGTCCCAAGATTAGCAGGAAACATGACAGGCTACTGAATGAAGACTCAGCTACACGCAGGCTCCAAGCATGCCAAAAAGCTACAGTCTTTTCTCAAAGTTCTTCTTATATACTGGATGCAGACCACATCCCTAAGGCAGCTACTCAGCTGCTCACAGTAGATTCCACCTTGGAGATGATTACCAGACTCATCATGGGAAATAACTACATCCAGGTGTCCCCCAATCAAAACAAGGCCCAGCCAAGTTGACACATAACCTTAACTACCACAGGTACAGATTAGCCAGAGGCTGTAAGCTATTTCCCATGTCCAAGTATAGGAAACAGAATGTGCAAAGTCACACAGAAGTTAGCACGTGGGCCCTGATTCCCTACTTTACTGTTGTACACGAGTGCTTGGCACATAAATGACACCAAAGTGTTTTAGAAAGAGCTAGTGGGAGTAGCAACTGGAGTCTTAAAAGCTTTCAAGCGGCCATCTAAGATGCAGCTAATGTTCTCCTAGCGTTGGAAGTGAAGAAGAATGCAAAAAAAAGAAAAAAAGCATTTAGAAGCAATCAGCCCTAGGACACAATAGACCTCGAGACCAGAAGAACTAGATGGTGCCCAGCTACCAATGCCAACCACTCAGGAAAGGATCAAATCTGGAGAACCTGGATAGAGTGGGAGGGAAAACGTGGAATAAAATCCAAAAACTCAATAATGACCAGAATTACTGGTCAGATGAAATCTGGTGAAACGTCCAATACTATGGCCCTGGAATACATTCTACTCCTGGAATAAAACTCACCCCCAGGGGTGGGCTCTCAGCCCAGTAGTTAACAAGATATACACCCAGACCACTCAATTCAGGATGACACACCCACATGCTCTAAGGTAATACATCTCTTAGAGCAATAGACCATGGAACACCAGAGGATCAACATTCAAACTGAGGAAATGCAGGACAAACAGGAGTGCATAATTATGAGGGGCCCAGGGAAAGGGTTACAGGATAGGGAGGGGAGGAGACTGAATTAGGGTTGGACATGGTGAATGGAGAATGCAACTAAATGTACATGTTACATTGAATGTAAAACAAACTCTTAAAATAAAAAATTATAGGAAAAAAAAAGTAGCTAGTGAGTGCATGTATAAGGGCTCTTTTGTCATCAGAGGAGAAAATAACCTTCATAAAATCAAACATAAAGTTCTTTAAAATATTCAGTGTATGAGATTCTACTTGATTTACTATCAATGGTACATCCATACTATAGTTTTAATTACATATAGGAGAAGAGGGTGGAACAGATTTACAGTCTACTTGTTTGGGAATATTGTGCTGGTATCTTTAAATATATGGATTGTAATGCACATTATTTATACTTAGAAGAACTGACTTTTCTCACAAATTTAATTTTTCTAATTAACTAAAAGCCAGGTTGACTTGGCTTTGGTTCGGTCTTGTGGTCAAAATTTAACATCATGAGTAATGATTAATTACTGATGAGTAATTTAACTTATAAAACATAAGGTATATAGTGGCAAATTTAGAGGATGGAAACTAGGCTACAGAGGTAGCAATACATTGAAGTGCCATTCTTATTAAACACGTCACTGCCAAATCATAACTAATAGAAGAGCAGAGAGAATCCAAGTCCAGTGTTCCTTCCTCCTTCTCTGACTCTCTGACCTAGATAGGTCTTTAACCCATCCTAACTCCAATTATAGCAATGTGATGAATAGAATACAAAAAAAAAAAAAAAAAAAAAACCTCACTGCTGTCCAGTTGGATCTAACTCATAGCAACCCCTCCTTAAGTTTCTGAGGCGGAATCTCTATGGAGGTAGATTGCCCAGTCTTCCTTCTGAGGAGTGGCTGGTGGGTTTGAACCATCAGCCTTCTGGTTAGCAGTCAAATGCCTTAGGCACTATACATGTGTGCAATAAATTTATGTGTGAATAGAATTTGGATGTTTATATGTTATGAAGAAATTAGCCTATTACTTGTTGTCTACCATAAACATATGGAAAGCAATTATAAACGTTTTGAAATATAAGCTCCCTGATATAACAAAGAAGAGTATGAGTTCCAAAGTCAGATGCCTAGGTTCAGATCCCAGCACCATCACTTAATACTTCAAGTACATTGGATTTGTCATTGTAAAATGGGAATTAAAAAGTACCTGTGCCATTGGGCAGTGGTGAGGGTGAAATGAGTTAATAAATCCTTAGCATGATGATGCACTGATGCTCTGTAAGGCTCCTTTCAGCAGTATGATTCTTGAAAATGAGATCCCAAAAGTCCCCACTCAGCTGAAAATCACCCCTGATAGGAAGTGCCTGATTTGTGTGAGCAATTATTATTAAGCAGATAATTTGTCCAGTATTTTAAGACCTAGAACACCTTAAATAATCAATTAAAAACAAGAAGTTGTTGTCAGGTCAGCTTCAACTTATGGCAAACTTGTGTGTATCAGAGTAGTCAGAGTTTTGGTGCCATCAAATGAGTGCCACCTCATAGTGACCCTATATATAACAGAACAAAACACTGCCCAGCCTTGTGCCATGGTTGCTATGGTTGAGCCCATTGTTGCAGCCACTGTGTCAATCCATCTTATTAAAGGTCTTCCTCTTTTTCACTGACTCTGCTTTACCAAGCACAATGTCCTTCTCCACAGACTGGTTCCTCTTGATAACATGTCCAAAGTACGTGACGTAAAGTCTTGCCATCCTCACTTCTAAGGAGCATTCTGACTGTACTTCTTCCAAGATAGATTTATTCTTTCTTTCTTCTTCTTTTTGGCAATCCATGTTATATTCAATATTCTTCACCCACACTGTAATTCAAAAGCATACATTTTTCTTAGGTCTTCATTATTCATTTTCCAGCTTTCACGTCCATCCATATAAGAAAGAGAACTGAAAATACTATGGCTTGATTGGGCACACCGTAGTCCTCAAAGTGAATCTTTGTTTTTTTAACACTTTAAAGTGATCTTTTGCAGCAGATTTGCCCAATGTAGATAATGTTGTTTGATTTCTTGACTGCTGCTTGTGGATTCAAGTAAAAGGAAATCTCTGACAACTTCACTCTTTCTCTGTTTATCATATTGTTGCTTATTGCTCCAGTTGTGAGGATTTTTGCATTCTTTATGTTGAAGTTTAATCTATACTGAACGCTGTAGTCTTTGATCTTCATCAGTAAATGATTCAATTCCTCTTCACTTTCAGCAAGCAAGGATGTGTCATGTGCATATTACAGCTTGTTAATGAGTCTTCCCCCAAGCCTGATGCCACACTCTTCTTCATATAGTCCAGCTAGTTGTTGTTGTTGTTATGTGCCGTCAAGTCGGCCCCAACTCATAGCGACCCCTCGTTGGGTCTCAGAGGCAGTATCACTACAGAAGTAGTATTGCCCAATCTTCCTTCTGAAGAGTGGCTGGTGGGTTTGAACCACCAGCCTTCTGGTTAGCAGTCAAGTGCCTTAGGCACTATGCTACCAGAGCTCCAGTTTAGCAAGATCAAATTTGGAAAGATGCGTATCAAATTGCTAACTCTGGATGACTCTGACAGAGGGATTTTGGGTGGGACTGGGAGGATACTTTTTGCTTTTTATTCCTTACTCTTTTGTGTTGATTAAAATATTTTTACAATAGATATTTTCTATTTTTATAATCAGAAATACAAATGAGATAATTTATTCCAATAGAAATATGCAGAAGAAAATTACCTGGAAAAGCACAGCTTATCTCTCATATTAATAAGTTTTTACTTGACAAGTATATATTTTGCTCTTTCATTGCAAATGAAATTAATTTATGCATTTAGAATATCCAGAAACATGTTTTTACTTCATTTTGGAGACATAAACACCTTAAATTCATATGCTATTACTTTGATATGTGTGTGTAGTGTGTGTGTGTGTGTGTGTGTGTGTGTGTGTGTGTGAGCTCTAGTGGTGTAACGCCTAAGGCACTTGACTGCTGACCAGAAGGCTGGTGGTTCAAACCCACCAGCCACTCCTCGGAAGGAAGATGGGGCAATCTACTTCTATAGTGATACTGCCTCGGAAACCCAAGGAAGTGTTGCTATGGGTCAGATCCAACTGGATTGCTGCGAGTTTATTTTGGTTTTATATATGTGTGTATCAACTTTTAAGATCTTTTTTGATACAAAAATTCAAACTGTTACCAAGTTAACCAAGCATATCTCTAGAAAGCTTAGCTAAGCTTGTACCTATTTCTTCATTTTGAGTGCTCTTTTCATTTCTTCCTGGAAACCCTGAACTTTGACACACCACTCCTGATTTTGCTTGCTTCTCATTAAACATGAAAAGTACAACAAAGCTAAACATATGGAGATTTGTTTTTAAACTGTTTAATGCAGCTGTTTCAGAATCTTTTATGTCCTTTTATACTATAAAGGATGACAACTAAATGTGTGATTGTTCATAAGAACCCTATTAATTTTGTATGAATCCCTAGATAACTTCTCTTCATGATCTTTCTTTGTTCTTGTTTCATTTTGTCTTTTTTCAGCATAGATATTGAATTCAAAGAATATATCAAAATGTTCAGTAAAATGATACTATATATATATTTTTTTTTGTTTAACTCTCTAGCCTGGCTTTGTGGAGTAGAAATATAATATGAGCTACATGTGTAATGTTAAATTCTCTAGTAGCTGCATTAAAAGTAAATAAAATTAATTTTTAAGATATATTTTATTTTGCCTAATTTATATAAAATTATTTCAACATATAATCAATATAAAAAATTATTAATATGAAGTCTGTATTGCATGAAAATCTGAATTTTTTTCTGCATCCCCCCCCTTTTTTTTTTTTTATTAATATGATATTTTACATTTTTTTTTTTACTAAATTTTCAAAATCTGTTTTCATTTTCCATTTACAACACACCTCAGTTGAGAGCAGCCACAGCTCAAATCCTCAAGAGCTCTGTGTGGCTCAAGGCTACCGTACTGGACAGTACAAATAGAGATGATGATTGTTGCTTCCTTAAAGCTATTTATTATCATTTTATCACTGGGATCTTTAAACATGTAAAATACCATTTTGCAGAATTTTCTTTCCCTTCTGAAATTTAGTATATAAAAACTGAATTAGAATAAAACATAGAAGGTTAAAATTCCTCTTTTAATAGAAAATATTTTATTTTCACTTTTCACAAGTATTTATTTATCCTTTTGGTCATTTTTTCCTACCAGTAACTAGTCGTCTTAGAAAACTACAAATATTTGTAAAATATTTGTTACTTCACTCACTCACTGCCATCGAGTCAGATCCGACTCAAAGCAACCCCTCCTTGGGTTTATGAGGCTGTATCACTACAGAAGTAGATCGCCCAATCATCCTTCCGAGGAGTGGCTGTGTGGGTTTGAACCACCAGCCTTCTGGTTAGCAGTCAAATGCCTTAGGCACTGTGCTACCAAAGTTCCTAATTGTTACTTTGTTGTTGTTGTTATGTGTCGTCCTGTGGGACCCGACTCATAGCAACCCTCCTTGGGTTGCTGAGGCAGTATCACTATGGAAGTAGATTGCCCCATCTTCCTTCCCAGGAGTGGCTGGTGGGTTTGAACCGCCAGTCTTCTGGTTAACAGTCAAGTGCCTTAGGCACTAAGCTACCAGAGGTCGTATTTGTTACTTTGTATCTGTTAAAAGATAATTTCAGAAAAAAAACTAAATCAGGACTCTTAAACAGATATAAAATGAACCTGTTCTAAAGAATTTATTGTACTCACATTATATGAGGGAACCAGGCATCTGTTATAACTGGTTTGAAGGAAAAGTCAAAATACTGTCAGTTTATATGGAGTAAAGAAATGTTGATATGAATTGCAAAACTGGTTTTTCTACAAGGGGAGAAAGTCCATTAAAATCTCTGCCAGACAAGACAGAACAGTATGTACACTAAAAAATAGCTGTAAAAGAGCTCAAATATGGGCTCTAGGACATTAGAATTCTAGGCTCAGGACTAGAATTGATAACTTAGAAAGATACGGTATAGGTGATATGTAGTTTTCATTGAAACACAAAATGTTTTTATACATATCAAACTAATCTTGGTATTTCACTTATGTTTATTATATTGTGTTCAGATATAGATGCAATATATAAGAACATACAGAATATATCTCTCATGATTGGAATCTATCAGTATTTATTATATTTTATGTGTATTGACCCATCTGCTACTGAACTAGTATTTTATTAAATTATTCTTATTAGAAGTTCTAAGAACATTAAAAAAAATTGTTCCCAGATGAGAAGGCAGGGAGAGGAAGAAAAGTTAGATCAATGGAAACAGATCAAACAGAATGGAAATAATGAGAATTCTGAACACTGTAAAAATTGTACCAAAAGTTAGAGAGTCATTTGTATAAAAATTTTAAAATGGGAACCTAATTTGCTGTGTATACTGTCATCTAAAACACAATAAACTATTAAAAAAAAATGCCTTTGACGTAGTATACTACGCAAAAATATTGTTCTACATCCTACTTTGGTGAGTAGTGACTGGGATCTTAAAAACTTGCAAGTGGCCATCTAGGTGCAAAGATGGGTCTCTCCTTGTCCAGAGCAAAGAAGAATGAAGAAAACCAAAAATGCATGGAAACAATTAGTCCAAGGGACTGGTATACCACGTGATCCTTAGCCTATACAACTATGAGACCAGAACTAGATGGTGCCTGGCTAACACTGTCAACCACTTGGAGGAGGACACGTGCAAGAGATCCTAGATAGCATGGGAGAACAATGTGGAACAAAACTCAAAATCATAAAAAGAAGACCAGGGTTGCTGGTCTGATTGAGCCTGGTGAGACCCCTGACACTATGGCTCCTAGGTGCCCTTCAGGTCTGGAATTGAACTCACTCTTGTAGCTTCCAACCAAACAATAGATAGACATATGGGGTAAACATTTATATCAAGTAGATACACTACTTGGAGCAATCAGTCATGGGAGAACAGAAGGGCAGTGTTTGCACAAGGAGACAACTGGACGTTGGGGGGCAGAAGTGCATGGGTGAGAAGGACACAGGAAAGAGGTAACTCTGGGGAGGAAGTGAGAAGAGAGCTATTACATTGTGGGCAATTGTAGTCAATGTCATGAAACAAAATGTGCATGAACTGCTGGATGGAAAATGAAGTTGCTCTGTAAACTTTCACCCAAATCACAATAAAAACTAAAAAAAAATCTCCCTTGAGTTGGTTCTGACTCACAGTGATCTTGTGTGATGCAGAGTCTAACTATGCTGTGGGGTTTTCCATGGCCGGATTTCTTGGAAATATATTGCCAGGCATTTCTTCAGAGGTGTCTCTGTGTGGGTTTGAACCACCAACATTTTGGTTAGTAGTTGACTGCTTAACTGATTGGGCCACCCAAAGACTCCTCTGAGCACATTAGAATTGTTCATATTCAAACCTGATATTCCATGGTAATGGAACACTTGATAATTTTTTAAAATGAAGTGTGCAAGCTTCTTCATTTTGTTTTTGGTTTTATTATCTGATTCTATAAAACCTTTTATCTTAACTACTAAGTTGCTATTTAAACTGAACTGAGGTTAGTACCTTCCTTCCATAAAGAATCTTGAGTAACAGGGCTTATAGCTAAGAGGGAAAGTAGACAAGAGGCGAGAAATAGAACAATAACACAGAGAACCTACATTACAAAATATGATAACTTAAAATTACTTTATGTCTTTGGGTCAGATAATTTATTTAAAGCCACTTTAGTCTCAAATCCCAACTGTGCTCCAAAGCTATTGAATAACCTTAGGCAATTCAGAGAGATTATAGTTCACTGTGATATCCTCATTAATCTGAGGAGTAGTGATAGATGTTCTCTAAGCCCTTTTCCAACAATATGATTTTTTTAAATGAAAATATCCAAAAGTGCATTTTCACCTAAATGCCTCCCTTGGAAGTTCTAAAACAATGGAAAACAAGTAGACCCTACCCAGAAAGCAGTATCCCTGAACTAGATTATTAGGGTTGGTTCTTTCCAGTAGTCTCCCCGCCCTCCTCATGATGTGATCAAATACACACTGTAAGAGTTTGCAGGTTGTCACAAAGGAAGAAGTGACCAATCTTCTCACATATCTGGGTATTTAGGCCTACGTCTGCACTGCCACTGAAGAAGTGGTTCCTGCCATTCTTGTTTTACATATAACAGTAAAATTTGCCTTCCCTGTAACATCCAAAAAAGAAAAACAAACCCACTGCCATTGAGTCAATTCCAACTCACAGCGACCCCATTGGGTTTCTGAGGCTGTACATCTTTATGGAAGCAGACTGCCTCATCTTTCTCCTGTGGAGCATCTGGTGGGTTCAAACCTCTGACTTTTTGGTTATCAGCCAAATGCCTTAGCCACAGTACCACCAGAGCTCCTTCCCTGCAATATGTTGTTTTTGTTGTTATATGCTGTCGAGTCAGACCCAACTCATAGCGACCTTGGGTTTCTAAGGTGGTATCACTATGGAAATAGATTGCCCAACCTTCCTTCTGAGGAGTGGTTGGTGAGTTTGAACCGCCAGCCTTCTGGTTAGCAGTCAAGTGCCTTAGGCACTATGCTACTGGAGCTCCTTCCCTGCAATATAGGGAGATAAAAAGAGCCCAGTGGCTTAGAAAAGAAAACCATTTGCTCTCCCTCTGTCAAGCAAAAAAAGTAAGAAAGTAATAAGGATATCCTGATGGAGAGGGGCATGAATGAGGGCAACATGATAGTATGCAAGGGAGTATTGGGAAATTCTTTGTAGGGCTGGGTGATACAGTGGAAGAACTATGGACTGGAAGTCAGGAGCCTCAGGTCTGCACCTCGCTCTGTTGCATCTTCACTCATTCTTAGGAAGCCTCTCTCAGCTTGTCTAAATGAGGTCATGCCCCTCTCATTGGATAAGGTTTTGTTTTTAACTATTTCTTTTAAAAGTAAGAAAAGAAACATTGGAACAGTATTAAAATGAGCCTGATTTTCTGGCACATATCAAACTGTGAGATCTTTCGGTAGAACCCAGCTTAGAAATGTGTACTGTGTGGATGCAGAAATAGTGTCAAACTTCAGAGAAAGGGACAGTTTTTTTCAAGTTACACCTTCAACCTGAGGACTGGGAGTCTCACCTCCATGTAAATTTGCAAATGTTTCCTCTTCCCCTCTCCAGGATGTTTGGAATCTAACCTCCATCCAATGTGTTCATGGTCAAGACCTTTAAGTCATAATTCATGATGGTGTGTTTCATTGGACCGTGACTTTTAGAAAACAGTTGCCTTGCAAAGAGCCTTGTGCTGGAGGCAAGGCCCAAACAGCGTCACTTTTGGACTTTTGGTGCAACCCTCAGCCTTCCACTGTGGGAGATAACTACTACTGGAAGGTACCTGAGGGTCTGAAGGAAGCATCACTGCCAGCCACAAGCCATATTCAATTAAACAGATGTTTCAGTGATATCTAGAATACTTCCTACCATGTAAGGTTAAAGATCCATTTGAACTAGGAAGATCTTCAGAGGTAAGAGAAATAAACTGCTAACAAATATACCTACTTCTCATTTATTGGCTATATCATTATCCAACATTTTGTATTAACGACATTAGTTAAAAAAAAAAAAACTACTTAAAACCAGGTAAGGACCCCACCTGTTTTGAGTGAGAGAGTGTCTCCCTGTGGAGCCCCAAGTCCTTGATCCTTCCCATATCAACCCTATCCTCAGTCTTGGATGTAAATAAAGTTAAAAGAGAAAAAAAAAAAAAAAAAGGCTGGCTGCCAAAGCCTCGGGCCATTCACCTGTAGGTTCAATCTTGTCAAATCCTGGCCTGGCCACAGGCTAGTGGATGCCCTGCTGTCTGAGAAGACAAGCTGTGAGTTTGTGAGGAAGCAGCTGAGGGGCACAGACTGCATGCACAGAAGTCACTTTACCAAAGACCCTGAGATCCACTGTTTACACACTTGGGGCTGCTGAGCTAGCATGTGGTGGTGCCAGATGGGTGGGTGTTTGCATGGAAAGCAAGAATTCCACATGGTTTAGAGTAGGGCAGGCCCTCTCCTGACTGCAAACCCTGACCCAATCAGCTCTGCCTGTGGTTTGAAATGGCACAAGCTCTTCTGAAGTATGGAAGTCATGGCCCAGAGGTAGAGGTGTGTGAACTGCTAGGATGGTGGCTGCAGGAAGGGAATAATCCCACAGGGCCACCTCTGAAAAGACTGCTGAAGTCTGAGGAGCCTTTGGTCACTGAAGTTCTGCATAATGCTGATTTTCACATGACGGCCTGGTCTTTGGAACCTAACCAGGTCAGTAAGTGAGAAGTGGGTGGTGTTGTTGTTGTTATGTGCCGTGGAGTCAGACCCGACTCATAGCGACCCCTCCTTGGGTTTCCAAGACAGTATCACTATAGAAATAGATTGCCCCATCTTTCTACCGAGGAGTGGCTGATGGGTTTGAACCACCAGCCTTCTGGTTAGTGGTCAAGTGCCTTAGGCACTACGCTACCAGAGCTCCCGAAGAGTGGGTATATATAGTTTAGTTTGTCCATATTGTTGGTAGCACTGATCACATGCCATTGAATTATTTCCTTGTGTTTTTTTTTTTTTAATATCTGCTGTTAATAACCTGGTACATATGTGCTATATTTTGTACCATATCTGGAGTAAGTCACCTGTGTCTGGGGATATTAATTTGGAAGCTTTCAAGGTGAAATACGTGCATGAGTTGGTTTTCATCAGCTCTTTCTCTTTTCAATAATACCACTTCCTCTTATCTGCTATGATTTCTTTTCAAACAGAAAGAATCATAAGGAATGTTGGCCTAAAGACTTTTTCTTCTCCTTCTGGCAAACACCCAACCAGCATCCCTTAGCTTTATTCTAGACATTTGTTTCATTCATTCACTCCTTCAATAAGTATTTATTGAGCACCTATGTGTCAGCCATTCTGCTGTGTCTGCAAACACAGATAAATAAAACACAGTCTTTGCTCATTTCAAATAAGAAACCATACCATACCATAATTGCAAGAAAAAGTGGCTGACATATATTTGGGTTAGAAGAGGAAAAAAAGAATTGCAAAGACAGACTAATATTTTACACATCAGTAGGAGACTTGTGGGAGGGGTTGTGGATAAGCATTCTGGTAGTATTTCAACTAGCATTTCTTATGTACTCAGTGGATTCAGGGCACTAAGCTAGAAAAGACTTATTTTAATATTTAACAAATATTTACTAGTCACCTTCTACAGGCATACCTCAGAGTTTTGCAGGTTAAGTTCTAGACCACTAAAATAAAGCAAATATCACAATAAAGGTAGTCACACGATTTTTTTTTTTTTTTTTGGTTTTCCAGTGCAAATAAAAGTTATGTTTACACTGTACTGTAGTCTATTAAGAGTACAATAGCTTATGAAAAAGTTTGAAATATTGTGAGAATTACAAAAATGTGACACAGTAACACAAAGTGAGCAAATGCTGGTAGAACAATTGCACCAGTAGACTAGCTTGATGCAGAGTTGCCACAAATATTCCATTTGCAAACAATGCAATATCTGTGAAGTGCAATAAAATGTGGTAGGCCTGCAATGCCAAGTGGAATACTTGAGTGGTGCGAATAGTTCATTTGCTCTACTGCTAATTGAAAGGTTGGAGGTTTGAGTCCACCCACAGGTGCTTCGAAAGAAAGGCCTGATGATCTATTTCCAAAACATCAGCCATTGAAAATCCTATGGAACACAGTACTACCGACCCACATTAGTTTGCCATGATTTGGAATCGACCCTACAGTAACCTGTTTTCTCTCTAAACTTCCATGCTTTTTTTCTCCTAACTAAACTAGGGGTTTTCGAGGAGGAGAGAACAAGTGTAAAAACTGAAGCCAGGAACTTGCTGAGTCCAAGGCACAACCAGAAGACCAATGTGGAGAGCAAGGGGAGGGTGTCAGAGGTGAGGGTGTGAGATGAGACATGCCCTGGATAATGGTGGGCTTATTAGGCTGTGGTTATTATGTGTAGTGGGAAGCCAAGACTGTGTCATAACACATTTTTGTAAATCACTCTCACTGATGTGTAGAGATTTAGATTATGGGAAACCAAGGAAGGAAACCAGGAGACAAATTAAGAGGATGTGACTCTAGTCTAGGCAGAATGTTATTGTAGCATGGACCAAGGTATTAGCATTAGAGGGAGAGAGAAGAGGTCAGATTCAGAATATATATTGAAAGCATGCCAGGCAGGGCTTGATGGTGACAGGAGATAGCAAGGAGAATAAAAAGAGCTCTGGTAGCATAGTGCCTAAGGCACTTGACTGCTAACTAGAAGGCTGGTGGTTCAAATCCACCAGCCACTCCTCAGAAGGAAGGTTGGGCAATCCTACGTCTGTAGTGATACTGGCTCGGAAACCCAAGGAGGGGTTGCTATGAGTCGGGGCCAACTCGACGGCACATAACTACAGGTTTGTTCTTGACTACTGAGTAGACAATGGCACCAGTAACTGGTGGACAAGCCTGACAGGGAAGAGCATTTTGGTTGGCAGTGAGGGGGAAGGGTGAGAGTAAAGGTAGCAATATGTAGAGTCACATCTTCAACATCTCACATTTGCAATTTCTATGGAACATACAAGCAGAACTGTTGAATTGGTAGTTAGATATTTGAGTGTATATTTCAGGAAAGAGGTCAAGGTTAGGATGTAAATATCAGGAGTCATCAGCATATAGAGAGTACTTAAAATGTCTTCAACTATGCACACTGCCCTTTCCTTCTTAGCATAGACTGGGGTGGAACATGTCATACATGTGCTGCTCTTTTCCTCATACTTTGAGTCTAGAAGAGTAGATGATGTGGGGGAAACCACATCTGCTTAAAAAAATAAAGAGAATCCTGGCAACCTTATCTTTATCAAAAAAAGGAAAGAATTGTCAGGAATCGATTTGGGGAAGGTTCTGAAGTTCTGACTTAATCCTTCAGTGCATAGTTTTATTAGATTTGTTTTTTTTTATTTCCTTCTGTGTTTATGAACTTGTTATTCAACTGAATCTTTATATATTATTTCTACCAGGAGGTGAAATCATTCATGTATGTTTCTCTAAGAGAAAGTTAAACATATGTGAGATTCTTCAAGATATGAATTTACATTTAATATTCTCCACTAGGAAATACTAGTAACATACAGTGTTTTCATCAAATCATTTCTGATAAAATATGGATGCTCTGAAGAGTATTAATAAAAAAAAGTAAATCACATGTAAAAATCACACTCCATGATAATAAAAGTAAAAACGTCTAGTTTAGATTATAGAAGGGTATAGACAGTGTTGCTGCTATCCATTCCATAATGATCATAATTAACTTTGCTGAATTGTTTCTAGGTGATGTTAATTATTCATTTCAACACAGAATAATATTATTAAAGAATAATTATTATAATTATTCATATGTGCTGCCCTGGGGTGGGTGTAGAATGTTTAATTAATGAGCCAACCTTGTCTCTTACCTTATGGATGGCTCATTGATAAAATGCATACAATCTAGCAAGCTGCTATGTGTTCTCTTCTGCTAATGGATTACCAAATCATTTTCTCAATCACAGTGGAAAAGAAGTCACTGTCTGTAACTCAGAAATGATATTGGCAAAGAAACTGAATAATAAGTGGAGCAGCTTGGAATAGTATTTGTTCTAGAGGGCTGGAAGAATAGAAAGGGGGAATAAAATGCTTCAGGGTTTGATGCAAAGCTGAATTCAGTTCACTTCTTTGAAAGTGGCCTACTTTTTTCCCTCAGATGTTCCTTGTCTTTGTAGGTCTCTGAAAGATTAAGTCTCTCTCAACCTGTTAATAGAAAATGTCTTTAATAAATGGTATTTTAATTAGCCTTTTTATATTTGAAAGTTGTAAAGGAAAAGTCACCCACCGCTGGATGATTGGGCAATCTACTTCTATAGAGAAACTGCCTCAGAAACTCAAGGAGGGTTTGCTATGAGTCGGAAATGACTCCATGAAAGTGAGTTTGGTTTTGGTTAGGGAAGAAAAGAGGGCATTAGTTTACACATGTTTCCAAGTTATAGATGTCAAACCAGTTGACACAGTGTTTCTTGGTGGTGGCTGTCACTTTGGAAGAATTGCTGTAATAGGATTGAGAAAGCAATCACTAACAACCATATCCTTAGGAACTCAAGTAAGAAACTCTCCTAATTGGATGTGGAAATGATAGATTAGAGTCATTCTTCCTCAGAGGACTGCACCTGCCTGCTCCAGAAGCTAGACAAGTAAGGATGAACCACAGACTGGGCCAGAATTTCTGCTGAGTAGTGATGGATCAGGGCCATTGGGTAGAAATTAAATGTATACACCTTTTGGATAAGTCATGGGGAGTGAGGGGAGGGGAGGACTAAGAGGTATTTATCAACATTTCTATTATATAAATTTTGTTAAGTAATTTACACTGTTTACACTTGATTGAGGTGAGTACCAATCCACAGTTGTCAATGAGCAGCTTTATTCCATATCAGATGAGGAGCATCAAGGTTATTGTCAAGGTAATGGACTGTTAGATTTAGGGATGGTAATTTAAATCCCCCACTCACTCCCTGATCCTCTTACAACATCCTCTCCTAGCAATCCCTAGGACCAATCTATTCCTACCATCTGCTGTTCTCTGCTTCTGCTCCCAAGCTGCAAATACTACTGGAGAAAACGGGATGCCTGTGCCAGTTGGCACCATAACAACCTCCAATGGGCCCTCCACACCGATCAGCAGTCCTTTCACGTGTCATAACCACCTCCATTTACAGTGCCCAGAGCACCTGTTCCAGACCCTTTATACTTGCCTCAAGCTTCCTGTAGTCCTCCTTTCCCCTCAGCTACTTTGTTCCTACATCACAGAGGAAATAGAGGACATTGCCTCTGCACCCCTAGTGCCTAGCATAGTACCTGGCATATGGTGTGGGCACAATGTTGTTGTTATGTGGCATCAAGTCAGACCTGACTCATAGCGACCCCTCCTCAGGTTTCTGAGGCAGTATCACTGTGGAAGTAGATTGCCCAATCTTCCTTCCAAGGAGTGGCTGGTGGGCTTGAACCACCAGCCTTCTGGTTAGCAGTTAGGTGCCTTAGGCACTATGCTACCAGAGTAATTGGTCAGGGTCAGTTTCCCTTCCTCACATCCTGACCTGTATGGGGACCTGTTCTCACCTCCTTCACCCCTACCTGCGAGGGAGAACTCCCTTTCTGCCTTTGCAAGGCCATCACCTCCACCCAAGCTCTTTCTTCTGTCTGCTCCCATCTTGCCCAGGATCATGCCCTATCATTCATGTGTTCTATTTCCTGTGCCTCTCTTTCTTTTTTCTATTTATATTTTAGCCCATATAAATCTCTCTTTTTCTCCAATTTAGCTAGTATGTACTGAGTACCTATTATATGTGAGGCATTACTCTCAATTCTAGGGAGGGAAAAAGACATGATTTCTATATCCTCATGTATTACAGGGGAGACAGACAACATTCTAATGAGAGAAGCATAAATAACTTTAAAATAGCCCAATATTTATAATGTTGTTTTTGTTGTTATATGCCGTCAAGTCGGACCCGACTCATAGCAACCCCTCCTTGGGTTTCCGAGGCAGTATCTCTATGGAAGTAGATTGCCCCATCTTCCTTCTGAGGAGTGGCTGGTGGGTTTGAACCACCAGCCTTCTCATTATCAGTCAAGTGCCTTAGGCACTATGCTAATACCTTGGGGAAAAATTATCAGGGAATGAGGACAGAGCATAATAGAAGGGAGTAAGGGAGAGGATGCTACTCTAAGTAGGACAGCCAGGTGTAGGTGGTATTTGACCATAGACCTAACAGAAGGGAAGGAGTAATCTATGAGGAATATCTGCAGGAATAGCATTGGAAGCAGAGGGAACTGCCATTGTAAAGATCCTGAGGCAAACTAGGAGTATTCTTAGTGCAAATCAAAGAGCAACAAAGAAGATTGTGCTTGCAGAAGAGTGGAAAGGGAAGTATGGAAGTATACGAGGTCAGAGGAGCAGGTGCTGAGAGCCTGGTGAGGCATTGTAAATAAGGACTTTGGCTTTTACTCTAGATAAACTGGGAAGCCTGTGGGAAGGTCTTCAGCAGAGAGGTGACATGATCGGACCTACACTTAAAGACTCTGTTTGGCTACTGTGTTGTCCATTGACTGAAGGGAGACAAAGTTGGAAACAGGGAGCCTGGTTCAGAGGCAACTGCAAGAATCCAAAAGAGGGATGATATATGCCATTGTTCCTTCCATTTGCCATCATATTTGTGAAAAGTGTAATTCCACCTATTGCTCCCATGCCCTGGTCTTATCCTGGTTTATGCTTCCACTGTTGTTGTTGTTAGATGTCATCGAGTCATCTCTGACTCATAGTGACCCTAAGCACAGCAGAACGAAACACTGCTCGGTCCCGTACTAGCTCCATGATCCTTGCTATACTTGAGTCCATCGCCACAGCCACTGTGTCAATCCTTCTTACTGAGGGCCTTTCCCTCTTCCATCAACCCTCCACTTTACCAAGCATGACATTCTTCTCCAGTGAATGGTCCCTTCTGACAACATGATCAAAGTAGGTGAGATGAAATCTGGCCATTCTCACTTCCAAGGAGCATTTTGGCTGCACTTCCTCCAGGATAGACTTGTTAGTTCTTTTAGCAGTCCATGGAACTTTCAGCATTCTTCGCCAGCACCACAACTCAAAAGCATCAACTTTTCTTTGGTCGTCCTTATTCATTGTCCAGCTCTCACATGCATATGGGGTGATTGAACATATCATGGCTTGTGTGAGGCACACCTTAGTCCTCAAGGAGACACCTTTGCTCTTCAGCACTTGAAAGAGGTCCTTTGCAGCCAATTTTCCCAGTGCTATATGTTGTCTGATGTCCTAACTGCTGCTTCCATTGGCATGGATTGTAGAACCAAGCAATGTGAAGTCTTTAACAACTTCGATCTTTTCTCCATTCATCGTGATGCTGTTTACAGGTCCAGTTGTGAGGATTTTTGTTTTCTTTATATTGAGATGTAATCCATACTGCAAACTGTATTCTTCAGTCTTCATCAGTAAGTACTTCCAGTCATCCTCACTTTCAGCAAGCAAAGTTGTGTCCTCTGCATATCACAGATTGTTAATGCTTCTTCCTCCAGTCCTGACACCAGTAGTGATGCTCCCACTACTCTTCTGAAAATGCTTTTGGCTGAGGCCACAAATGCCTTAACCATCTAATGTCAAATCTGGGGTCTCCAGTTAAGTGTTTGGGGCTCTTTTAAGGAACCTCGGAGCTAAAGCAAGACCAACTGTGCCTTGACCTATTAAAAACAATGCCAAATAAGAAGATACCACCTGAAAGGGTTAGTGAAATCATGCCAGTCACAAAGACTTGAGTTTCCATTTCCTGTTGTCTTAGCACACAGCTTGTGAATGAGCTTTACAACCAGAAGGTATTCACAATGTTAGCAGTAAAAATAGAGTGAAAGAATCATTTCTCAAGAACCAGATTCTAGGACCACATTTGCCTTTCAGATTTAAAATATGAAGGCTTTTTGTTTGTAATAGCACTCTATTACAATAATCTTATAATGTTATTTATTTCAATTGCTTCTTTTATTTCTTGGTATGAGATTACCATATAATCTCTCTTGATTTCTAAGAGATATAGATTGTAGAACAAACACTATACTTTCATAACTATTCCTTTAGGCTTCAGATATTTCATCAGTTTAGTGCTGGAACTACTAAATGGAGCTCTGCTAGTACAGTGCCTAAAGCATTTGACTGTTACCAGAAGGCTTGCAGTTCAAACCCACCAGCCTCTCCATGGAAGGAAGATAGGGCAATCTACTTCCATAAAGATTTACCACTTTGGAAACCCAACCATGGTCACTATGAGTTGGAATTGACTTAATGTTGGTGGATTTTGATTTGACACTTTGTCCACTCTCTTTTTTTTTTTTTTTGAAATTAATTTAATGAGAGCCCAACATATGTGCAGATATATTTACAAAACACAAATATTTCCTCAACCATATCTGTAAGAGAGATAAAGTTTTCAACAAAATTTCTATATGACATGTCCATGAAGTGAACTTTTTTCAGATTAAAGGTGAAAAATACCCTTACTTCAAGCTCATCAAAGTAGATAGTGTATTATCTTATTTTTGTATGATGAGAAAATTCATGCTGGCATTTCAATCATTTGGAAAAATGAATGTCTGAATTATAGAAATAAAGACAACATGTATGAATGATATAGAACAAAAAAGACTTACTCCAGTGCCTGGTACACCAAAAATGAATTTACGTTTGTTTAGAAGAATTATAATTTTTAATTATAGATTCTAGATAAGCCATTTATGTTTCTGCTGAAGCAGATATAAGAATATAGAAAACCCATTATTTATATTTTAAATGGTTCTCTCACAAAATAATGAGGAAGAAAAGAGTCAAAATTCTTTCCATATGGCACTTGCTTTGTATCAAATACTTTTAAAGTAAATGCAATAAGTGGGCTGTAATTCCTGAAGGTGCTTATCGTACGGGCATGTTTGGTCATGTGGCCAGGCATAACCTGGGTGGGCACTGCGTGATTAGATGTCACAAATCTCCTCTTTTTCTCCCCTCCCCTATATCTTTTAACCACAATTTCCTTCACATTTCTTCAGCAAACAGCCAAACCTTGAGAAGCTATTGTTTCCAATCTAAATATTGGCTGAGTTAATGCTTTCATGGTATGTAGAGCATTTTTGTGCCACTTTAACACAAAATCAGTTAGAAGACTGTGGTAGTTCAGTTTGTGTGTCAGCTTGGCTGGGCCTGGTTGAGTTGTGGGACAGCTGGTGGTAGTTATTCCCCATGATGAGACTGGCAATCATCTCCATGGTGGAATTTACCATAAGCAGCTGAGTTGCTGCCTTTGGGTATGTGGTTTGCTTCCCATATATAAGAAACAGCTTTGGGAATGGTCTCTAGCTTATGGCATGCTTGGATCCTGCATGTAGCCGTGTAGTTGTTTAGCAGCCTGCCATGCTCTGCCGACCTGGGGACTTACAATGGCCTTGAATTAATGGCCTGCTGTGTGGTAACATCGGGACTTTGCCGTTTTACTTGTCAACCTTGGGCTTGGCAGCCTCAGTAGCCAGCAGCTGTCTGAGTGAAGAAAAGCCTCAACTTCAGTGGTCCAGGAGCTAGAAGAAGAGCTGAAGCCCAAGGCTGAGGGGCTTTCACCCAGCCCCTAGAGCCTAGTACTTTGAACTAGGACTAAAAGTCTCCAAACTGTAAGACAATAAACTCCTGTTTGTTTAGGCCATCCCATTTGTGGTATACTCTTGTCAGAGCGGCACTAGTAACTAGAACAAAGACCAAAAGTGGAAATGGGACTTAGATTTTGTTGTGATTTTTTTGTCAAGAGTTGTGGATGAAGATGAGGGAATGTTGTGCCTGGGGTGTGCAGGGTCCAGAGTAGCAGGCAGGCCATGTTGACCCTCCTTGTTGAGTGAAGATCTACTTGCCTCTCTTGTTTAAAACAAAAAAAGAAAAAAGAAAATATACTCCAACTCATGCAGCCTTGACTCATAGCATCCTGACTTAATGTCAGAGGAGAACTGTGCTCATAGGGTTTTTAATGGCTTAGTTATCAGAAGTAGTCACCAGTCCTTTCTTCTGTGATGCCTCTAGGTTGAATCGAACCTCCCACTTGTCAATCAGCAGCCAAGGTCCTTAACCATTTGAAAGCATATCTTAAAAATAAATGGATCAAAAAGCTTAACCCACTTCAAAAATGATGAAACAATGTATATTTTTTCACTTTAGAAGCTCTGGGCTTACATCCATGGCTGTTTGTTGTTGTTGTTTGTTTCCCCATTAAAAAAAAAAAAAAATGTATTGCTAACCAACTAATAAATGATCTCAGATGTTACCAGACATCTTAACCCTGTTCCTAAGTAGGGAACACTGGAAGAGAGGGAGAGAAGTGAAAACATCATTGAAAAATGCTAAAGGGAGGAGCATTTAAGGAAAAAAGAAATGATCTACCTATGTCTTTCATCCCTATTACCTCATTACCACGTCTGAAAAGAATCAATGACTTTTTAAGGATCATTAACATGCTTTCATATACTTTGTGAGATGAAAATGAATATATTTAAGAAAGTATTTCAGTTCTAAAAGTGAGTTTGAAGTTGCCCTTCTTTGTCATATATTTAAGGTGTTGCCTCTGATTGCTTATCCATGTCTAGTGTGAACCCCACATGAAACTAGCAGGTAATGCAGGGGGAGAATCTGAACTCTTTCTCTGTAGCAGGGAGAGGTAGACTGGATTTTGCATCTGGAAGCAAGGCGGCTGATTATCCTGGTTTGCCACAGACTGAGGAATTTTTCTGGGATGGAAGACTATCAGTATTAATACCAGAAGAGGACTGGGCCAACCAGAGTGGTTGGTCATCCTGAAAACCCACAACTTACCAGGGACAGATTACCCAATAAGTAACGTATGCATAAGGTTACTTGTGCTTTCATACTAATCTGTAGTGCACAATTTCAAACATGTGGTGAAACCCATGTGAAATTGTGCATGGTGGAGGAGTAAGCCCAAGTAAACCCATGCATTCCTTGCTTACTATAAGCTGGTGCATACCATGCATACTGGTTAATCTGTCACTAAATTTTAAACTCTTTTCACCATGGAACCAAAGAACCAAACCAGTTGCCGTTGTGTTGATTTGTGTTGATTCTGGTTAATGGCAACCCCAAGTATGAGTAGAACTGTGCTCTGTCAGGTGTTCTATGGCTGATTTTTTTCCAAAATACATCACTAGGACATTCTTCCAGGTGCCTCTAGGTGAATTCAAGCCTTCAACCTTTTGATTAACAGCTGAGTACGTTAACAATTTACATCACCCAGGGGCTCCCTTTGCCTGTGAAAATCTAAATCTTTGGCTTTCAAAGCTGGTTGTACACTAGTATCATCTAGGGAGCTTTAAAAGATACCGATAACCAGTGTTTCCACCCTCACGGGTTCTGATTTAATTGGTAGAGGATACAGCCTGGGGACCCAGAGTTTAAGCAATTCTAATATGCAGGGCAGTTTGAGAACTACTTCCCTAACTGATTTTGCCAATTTAACCTCTTTGAGTCTCAAACTCAAAAAACAAACTCACCATCAAATCGATTCTGACACATAGTGACCTCCACTGGGTTTCCAAAGTGGTAAATCTTTACGGAAGTACATTGCCCCATGTTTTTTCCACAGAGCAGCTGGTGGGTTTGAACTGCCAACCTTCTGGTTAGCAGTCAAATGCCTTAGGCACTGTGCCACCAGAGCTCCTTCTTTGAATCTCAGGACTAGTAAAATTTGCCTATTAATTGTGTAGTAATACTAAAGCTATGGTAATTTGGAATTTTCTAAATCAGTGCATAGGAATCACCTGGGGGTCTTGTTAGAGTGCAGACTGTGATTCAGTTGGTCTGGGAAGAGGCTAGATAATTTGCATTTCTAACAAGTCCTAGAGGACAGTAATGCTGCTGGTTCATAGACAAGGAATGTCTTTGTCATAGGATTTAGAACTAAAGGATGAGAATGGTTTTTCAACATAACTTTGACTTTCCTTTGAAGATTAGTAGAAGTCAATGAGGTGTCATTAAGGGAAACAGGAAAGAGAAGATATCAATAGGTAAATTATATGTACATTTTTGGGTAGTATTTTAGGCAGAATAATACGCATCTTTCCCCCACCCCATCCACCAAAGATCTCCACATCCTAATCCTTGGAACCTGTGAATATGTTATGTTACATAACAAATGGGAATTAAGGTTGCAGAGGAAATTAAAGTTGCTAATCAGCTGACTTTAAAATGAGATGATTATACTGGATCATCAAGGTAGGTCCAATGTAATTACAAGAGTACTTAAGAGCAGGAGTAGAAGGCAGAAGAAGAGTCACTGTGAAAGTGACATGATGTGAGAGAGACTCCATTGGCCACTGTTGACTTTAAAAATGGAAGGGGACCACAAGCTAAGGAATATTGGCAGTCACTACAAGTCAGAGAAGGAAAGAAAAGAGATTCTCCGCTAGAGCCTTCATGAAGAAACACAACCCTGCTGACAACTTGATTTTAGCCCACTAAGGCTTGCATCAGACTTCTGACCTACAGAACTCAGACAATTTACTTGAATTGTTATAAATCATTGTGGTAATTTGTTACAGCAGCGGTAGGAAACTAATGCAGGGATGACATCAATCTCCAAACTCGGGTGGGTAAGAAACACAATTTCATTTTTAATTAAGTCAGTTTCTCACTTGAGTCCCCCTTGTCCCAGATCCGAACCTCAGTCCTTCATGGAATTTTGAACTCCTAATCCCTGGCTCAGGTGGCTTAGGGCATCTGACTGCTAACCAGAAGGCTGGCAATTCAAACCCACCAGCCACTCTTCGGAAGGAAGACTGGGCAATCTACTTCTGTAGTGATACTGCCTCAGAAACCCAAGGAGAGGTTGCTATGAGTTGGATCTGACTCAACAGCAGTGAGTTTGTTTTATTTTTTGGTTTTGGAATCCCTGACTCCAGTAATATATCAGACAGTGTTTTGCTGTTATGGTATTTTCAATAGCCTCATATGCATGTGAAAGCTAGACAATGAATAAGGAAGACCAAAGAAGACTTGATACTTTTGAGTTGTGGTGGTGGTGTAGTGCCTAAGGCACTTGACTGCTATCCAGAAGGCTGGCAGTTTAAACCCACCAGCCACTCCTTGGAAGGAAGAGTGGGCAATCTATTTCCATAGAGATACTGCCTTGGAAACCCAAGGAGAGGTCACTAGGGATCAGAACTGATTTGACAGCAGTGAGTTTGGTTTTTTTTTTTGGTTGGCAAAGAATACTGAAAGTACTGTGGACTGCCAGAAGGACTAACAGATCTCCTGGAAGAAGTGCAGCCAGAATGGTCCTTGGAAGTGAGAAGGGCCTGACTTTGTCTCACCTTCTTTGGTCATCTTGTTAGAAGGGACAAGTCCTGGGGGGAAGTTATCATGCTTGGTAAAGTAGAGTGTCAGAGAGAAAAGGGAATGCCCTCAATGGGATGAATTGACACAATGGATGGGCTCAAGCACAGCAAGGATTGTGAGGCTGGCTCCGGACCGGGCAGTGTTGTGTTCTGCTGTACATAGGGTCACTGTGAGTCGGACCCGACTCAAAGGCACCTAACAGCAACAACAATGATACCAAACATTTTTAGTTATAGTGCCACTTTTGCATTTGTGTACTGTCAAGAGTTCAGTGCAGTAGGCAGGAATTACTGGCCTCATTCTCCAGGTTCTTATTTCAGCGGTAAGAACCAGTAAATCTGCAGTTGTCCAAACTTCTGCAGAATGCTAAACACTTCTTTCCAGTATTGTAGGTCAGGGACCCCAGACCAAACTGCGATAAAGCCTTTCTTTTTCTGTACTAGGAGAGAAGCTGTAGAAATGTCCCCAAATACAGAGAGGAAGGAAATAGAAATGAAGGTTGGGGAAGGAGAGAGCCAGAGGGCAAGAGCAGTCCAGCCTGCCTTCTGCCAAGCCTGATGTCACCCAGGTCACTGTTCATTTCTCTGCCAAGCCTGCTATTAGCAGTAGGTCAGAAAGCTTTGAATTTAACTGATTCCCATAAAGCAAGCTGTTCATTTAATCCACGCATTTAATTCAGCCCGCTCTGCATGCTGCTCCATTCTGGCTTCTTTCCATATAAGGAGTTCGCAGTATATTTTGCAGCACCTCTGCCTCTGTCTTGAAAAACAGCCAAAGATGGCTTTGTGTTTAATGCATATGCCACAGGCCCAGCACCTCAGCTGTATTGCCACCACCTTGCTTCCTCCCTCCTGCCAGGTAAGCCCAGGCCAATCCATTTCTGTCCCTCTCTCAAATGAGAACACGCTCAGTTCTTCTATTTTGTTTTTTTTTATGGGAATGAATGGAAAGAAATGCAGTTTTAATTTTGTCTGTCTATGGGGTTATATGAGGGACAAACACATTTATAATTGATCTGCTTTCATGTATCTTAGGATGGATTTGATGAAAGCTTCAGGCACAATGTTTAGTGAGATGTGCATTCTGATTGTAAGGAGTGAATAATGTGTTGTGGGGAAAGGAGAGGACATTTTCTTACTTGTGTACAATGTGCTGTTGTAAATAAATGCTACCAAAATCTGTGCATAATCATAGTTTTATTCAAAGGTGCCAAGTGGTTAACATAGATGGTTGTATTTTGGTATGTATCACAAATAAGCAATATTTACTGTAGAAATCTCACTTTTTTTTTTTGAAAATGGTATGTAAATTTTCCCTTTTCCCTAAATGGTTTTTATGGCTTAATGCCTGTCGAGATTTTGTGAAATATCTGCAAAACTAGATGATGCTACTGGAGCAGAGTAAAGGAGATTAAAAAACAGATGAGTTTTATGAACCTATGCTTAGAAAGAAATATATACTACTCGGGCGTACTCATGGTGGGGGTGGAGTAGAAGTGAAAGAGTATGGCCAAAGGAGAGGAAATAGTAATTAAAAGCCATGTGAGAAGGAAAACGAATTGTATATATACACACATATACATATATGTACACATACACATATAAAGTACATATGTACGGGCAAAATTGGGAAGAAGGGAAGATGGCCTTGGTGAGAAAGGACTAGGAACTCACTTCCTTGCTGCCTTGCTTGGTTACGCCTATCACCACTGCTCTGCTGAGTGCATCAGCTGCCTTATTTAGGATCTGTTCTTCCCACAACATTAACCAAGGGTTAGAGTATCACAGAACCCTGACAGCGAATGAAGCTTGAACTATATTACATACGTCTTCTCAGAGATGGCTGTAGACCTCAAATGGAATAAGTTTAAGATTATTAGCTGCAGAACAACATATTTGTTCCTGTCACATATGTGAACTATATGCTTTATTTCAACTGCTATTATCAATATATTTTTATACATTATTTCATTTTGTTGTTGTTGAGAAAATACCCAGCAGGACATAACCAGTTCACAACATCTGCATGTACAATTCAGGGACCTTGATTACATTCCTCAAGTTTTGCAATCATTCTCACCCTCTGCTTATAGTGCTTCTACAATAGAAATACTTCAAGCCTTTAACAAACAGAAATTTATTTCCTCACTGTTTCAGGGGCTAGAAGTCCAAACCCAGGGTCCAAGGTTTGGGGAAGGCTTTTTCTCTCTGTTGGCACTAGGGGAAGTTCTTGTCTCTTCTGAGCTTCTGCTTCCAGGCAGTCTTCCTGTGGCTTGGCATCTCTCTCCCCCCATCTCTGCTTTTTGCTTGCTTGCTTGTTCAATTTCTTTAAATCTCAGAAGAGATTGCCCAGAGGCATACCCAACACTAATCCTGTCTCATTAACATAACAAAGACAACCCATTCCCAAATAGGGGATTCTAAACACAGGCATAGAAGCTAGGATGCACAATACATATTTTGGGGGACACATTCAATTCATAACATCCTCTTTTTCTGAATTTTCCTCCTCCATCATTAACATAAACTCACTGCACCCTAAATTTCCTATCTAATCTTTCAAGTTACCATTGTCAATTTGATCCCATATAGATATTTATTAAAAGGGCAGTGCTCAAGGCAGACATTCTTTACTTGTTAAACTAATCTATTGTTTGATTGTGGCTAAGGCATTTGACTGCTAACTAGAAGGCTGGTGGTTCAAACCCACCAGGCACTCCTCAGAAGGAAGTTTGGGCAATCTACTTCCATAGTGATACCACCCTAGAAACCCAAGGAGGGGTCGCTATGAGTTGAATCCAACTCGACAGCAATGTATTGCATTTGTTGCATATTGTTTGGTTTTAAGAAGACTTCAGGATATTTTTGGTTGAAGATTTATGTTTTGTGTTGTTTTATTTGAAATATCTGTTATTTCATATAGCATAATAAAATTATGCTGAAAATTAACCTTCTAAAAGTTAGTACTAACTATTCCCACTTTGTAAATAAGAAAAATTAAGATTCAGAGGCCTTAAATATCTCAGGTAGGATCACACAGTTCATAAGTGCAGTAGGCAGGATTTGAACGAAGCTGTACCTACCAAGAGGAGCTCTGGTGGTATAGTGGTTAAAGCATTTGGCTGCTAACCTAAAGGTCTTCAGTTTGAGCGCACCAGCCACTCTGTGGGAGAAAGATGAGGCAACCTGCTTCCATAAGATTTATAACCTTGGAAACCCTATGGGGCAATTCTACTGTGTTCTACAGGGTCACTATATGTGTGTGTGTGTGTGTGTGTAATTTTTTGTAATGTCAAACACTAGTATTGAGTGAAATAGATCTTATTCCCAAAGGGAGGAACACTCCCACCTGGAGACACAATACTGATTGCACTGAACTGGAAATTAAGAATACTACCCAGGCATTTTGGCTTCCTCATGCCTCTGTATCAACAGACAAAGAAAGCCATTACTGTAGTATCTGGTGTGACAGATCCTGATTACCAAGGGGAAGTTGGATTAACATTACATAATGGAGGTAAAGAAGAATATATCTGGAATATAGGAGATTCTTTAGGAGGTCTCTTAGTATTACAATGCCCTGTGATTAAAGTCAATGGAAAATTACAGCAACCCAATTCTGATATGACTACTAATGGCCCAGACCCTTCAGGAATAAAAGTTTGGGTCACCCCACCAGGCAAAGAACCATGATCAGCTGAGGTGCTTGCTGTGGGCAAGGGAAATAAAGAATGGGTGGTGAAAGAAGGTAGTTCTGAATATCAGCTACAACCGCATGACCAGCTGCAGAAACAAGGACTGTGATTGTTATATTCCTTCATTGTATACGTGCATCAAATATTTTTGTTTCTTTCTGTTATTTACATTCTGTGAAATGTAAATAAGGTTAATGCATTTCAGTTGTACGTGTGTTACCGTATCACGTTAGGTGCAAATATGATTTTGTAACTGTCCTTATTTAGAGATTAGATATGGTTAAAAATATGTATACAACTGCCAAGTTGACAAGGGGTGGACTGTGATATTTGGAGCTGTGTGTCAACTTGGCTGCACCGTAGTTCTGTGTGGTTTAAGCAATTGTGATGTGGATTGTTCCAGTGATGGGATCAGATGTATATGTTTTGAGCAGCCAGTCTATTGAAAGGGAGTTTCCCTGGGGTGTGGCCTGCTTCCAATAGTATATTTATGGACATCCTGGGAAAAGAGACGCTGTTCTGTGGATTGGGATTCTGTTGTGCTGCCTATAACTGTCCATGAGTGAACAATCCACCATTCAGCCTGGAATCTTGGATTTGTCCTTCATTGGAGTCAACAGCCAGTATACTACCTGCCAACCTTGCACTCCTCAGCCCCTACATCTGTGTGAGTTGGGACAAGCCTCCAGCTTGACATTTGATCCAAGAACTTGGGACTTGCCAGCTTCTATAAGTGTGTGAACCATTTTCCTAAGATAAATTTCTCTTTCTCTCTCTCTATATAAGCTTTACTGGTTTTGTTTCTCTAGAGAACCCAGTCTAACACAGAGGGGTCGCTATGAGTTGGATCTGACTCTACAGAAGTAGGTTGTTTTTTTAGGCTTTTACCACATGCTTGCTCCTAGACTCAAGGAAGAGTTGGCCTACTCAAACCCCCTGAGACTTACAACAGGAGAAAGGTGAATCCACAGAGAAAATGCCTGTTCTATTATAAGAAGAAGGCTAAGGTGTTAGACTGGAAAAAATAAGATGTCCCCAGTGCTGTCTCTATGGTGCAGTGAAAAAGCCATCTCCATTCAGGGGATGATGAGAGGAGGAAGTTCAAGGAGAGGATGCTATTTGGGAAGGACATGTTGGAGGATGGTGAGGTTAAGAGAGGAGATAAAAATTAATAATTAGAGACTTAATTTCCAATTATTATACTTTTGTTCAATCAATAATTCATGCCTCTTACTTCTCTCTCCACCATTATGAATCTAAGAAGACACTTAATCATCTAATGTTTAAATAAAAATATTTGCTTTCCTTAACTGAAATAAACAAAAAACCAAACTCACTGCCGAGTTGGATCTGACTCATAGTGACCCCTTCTGGTAAAGGTGCTACTCAAAATGAAAGAGACCATATTATTCAGATACTTAGATAAGTAGGCCAATTGTCAGATCTTCTAATGTGTTTTAAAATGAGAGCCTCCTAAATTTGGGTAATTTTCTTTTTTTTTTTACACATTATCATTGAAATATTTTGAAACTATGTAACTATGAAGTGATAACTCATTTAAATAAAGTGTTTAGACTTAATGTTTTGTGAGCTCCTCCTCCTAGATTCTAAATTTCTCCAGCATAGAGTCTGTAATTCCTTTGTATCTTTCTCTAACTACGAAATTGGAATGAAAATGAATATTCACAAAACATCCTTTACCAAAGAGTCAGAGCTAACTCCTTATAATGTAATGAAAAGAATGTTTGTAATGGTACTTAAAGGCAATACGGTGTCAGAGAAAAGAAGCTGAAAGAAAATTGTTTTCTGCCATTGCCTTTCTATATAATTTTTGGCAATTCATTTAAATGGTTTACTCATTTTTAAAATGGAGATGATATTTTAAAAGGGAAAAAAAAAAAAAAAAAACCTCACTGCCATGATATCGATTCCAAATCATAGTGACCCCCTTTGGGTTTCTGAGGCAGTAAATCTTTATGGAAGTAAATTAACCAGTCTTCCTTCCATGGAGTGGCTGATGGGTTTGAACCATCAACCTTCTGGTTAGTAGTCAAATGCCTTAGGCACTGTGCCACCAGAGCTCCTTGGAGATGGTATTAGATGGTATTAAAAATAACTGATAATAAGATGATTGTAAATATCAAATGGAGTAATGTAAATGAAATAGCTTTGTAAATAGCAAGTACTACAAAAATAAATGTGAGATAGTGTTATTGTACAGTTTTGAAAGCAGAATCTCATGTAAGGAAATTAGATATTAATAGGAGGTTTGTATTTATTTATTTATTTTGTAAGCCAACTCCATTTTCTGTTCATTAAATTCAGCACTAGAGTTTATTATAATAATTTAGCTTTATGGGTAAAGCCAGATACTGCTTGCCTTGGAAATATAGAACCCTGATGACTTCTCCATCTAGAGTAATATCAGGAATTAAGCAAAAGGGGAGAAAGAGCAGCATCCAAAGAACTGACAATAATAGCCTTGGCCCAAGACTTCATCACGTGGTAGGTGGGTTTTCCAAGAAGAGGTAAAGGGTCAACCTCACTGGCTGGCAGTTATGGTTAAATCCTAGCATTTGACAAAGAAGTCAAGTACATAGAAGGAAACATGAAATAATAAGGCGGAAAAGGGAAAATGGGAACAAGGAGAAGAGAGTAGCACATATAAAGGCAAGGGACTGTAACAGTGGAGTGGAGATGAGACCAAGAGAGGAGAAATGGAATTGAGCGGTATTATACCTAATGTACATGAAACTCCATGAAAGAAAGATGGGGCAGTCTGCTTCTGTAAAGATTTACAGCCTTGGAAACCCAATGTGGGCTGTTATGAGTTGAAATCAACTCAATGGTAGGGAGTTGTTTTTTGTTTGTTTGTTTTTCCAGTTTTGGTATCTAATATACTTGATACCCAGGGTTTCCTTATACTGAAGGGATCTTTGCTGATAATTATGATATAAAACAAATAATAATGGCTAGAAAAGAAACACAGAAAAATATTCTTTTACTGAACTTTGTATACACAATCATTCTGGTCAAATTAAGTAGAATTAAGTTGTTGTTGTCAGGTGCCGTTGAGTCAGCTCCCACTCATAGCAACCCTGTGTGCAATGGAACAAAACACTGCCTGGTCCTCTGCCAGCCTCACTATCCTTGCTACACCTGAGCCCATCGTCACAGCCACTGTGTCAATCCATCTCGTTGAGGGCCTCCCTCTTTTTTATTGACTCTTCACTTGACCAAGCATGATATCCTCCAGGGAATGGTCCCTTCTAACAACATGACCAAAGTAGGTCAGACAAAGTCTGGCCATTCTCGCTTTCAAGCAGTGTTCTGGCTGCATTTCTTCCAGGACAGATTTGTTATTTCTTCTGGTAGTTCATGGTACTTGCAGTATTACTTGCCAACACCACAACTCAAAAGCATCAATTCTTCTTCAGTCTTCCTTATTCATTGTCCAGCTCTCACATGCATATGAGGTTACTGAAAATACCGAGGCTTGGGTCAGGTGCACCTTAGTCTTCAAAGAGGTATCTTTGCTCTTCAGGAATTTAAAGAGGTCTTTTAAAGCATATTTTCCCAGTGCAATACATTGTCTGATGTCTTGACTGCTGTATCTATTGGTGTTGATTGTGGAACTAAGTAATATGAAATCTTTGACAAGTTCAATCTTTTCTCCATTTATTGTGATGCCACTTAATGGTCCAGTTATGAGGATTTTCATTTTCTTTATCTTGAGATCTCATCCATACTGCACACTGTAGTCTTTAATCTTCATCAGTAAGTGCTTCAAGTCATCCTCACTTTCAGCAAGCAGAATTGTGTTGTCAGCATTTCACAGGTTGTTATTGACTCTTCCTTTAATCCTGATGCCACACTCTTCTTCATATAGTCAGCTTCTCAGATTATTTGCTCAGTATACAGATTATATGTTGTTGTTGTTATGTGCCATGGAGTCAGACTGGACTCATAACAACCCCTCCTTGGGTTTCCAAGGCAGTATCACTACGGAGTAGATTGCCCAACCTTCCTTCCAAGAAGTGTCTGGTGGGTTTGAACCGCCAGCCTTCTGGTTAGCAGTCAAGTGCCTTAGGCACTACACTACCAGAGCTCCTAGAAATTGAATAAGTATAGTGAAAGGGTACAACCCTGACACACTCCCTTCCTGATTTGAAACCATGCAGTATCCCCTTGTTCTGTTCAAACGACAGCCTCCTGGTCTATGTATAGGTTCCTCACGAGCACAATTCAGGGTTCTAGAATTCCCATTCTTTTCAATGTCATCCACAATTTCTTAAGTAAATTTATTAAAACTGAAACATCTGCAACTTAATTTTGGCAGCTACTAAATTATACATTTAGTAATTGATTTTGTTGATTTGTTATTTTTTAAAAAAGTAATTTGTAAATTAAGTTTATTTTCATTTT
>NW_006921709.1:1889874-1905204 GCF_000298275.1 Orycteropus afer afer | reverse complement strand
GAGGCGGTATCACTACGGAAGTAGATTTCCCAACCTTCCTTTCAAGGAGTGGCTGGTAGGTTTGAACCACCAGCCTTCTGGTTAGCAGTCAAATGCCTTAGGCATTTCCCTTAGAGCTCCCATTTATTTATTTATTTCTCCTCTTCTGAAATCATGATTTCTCACAATTGTGAATGCAGGATATAAACTCAAAATGTGGAGAGGTCACAAAATCAGCAGCAAATTTTTCAGCAAGTTATATATTAAAACATAAGACCGACTATTCTTCTGGCAGATCACTAAAGAACTTTGCAAACCAGCAAATACAGTGAAAATCGTACTGCTTTCCATATACTGTCTAAGGCATTTGACTGCTAACCAGAGGTTGATGGTTCAAATATACAAGCTACTCTGTGGAAGGAAGACTGGACAATCTACTTCCACAGTAGTTTACCACCTCAGAAACCCCAAAAACCCCAAAGGTGTTGCTATGAGTTGGAACCGACTGGGTGGCAGTGAGGTTTTTTTTTTTTTTTTTTTTTTTTAATATACTCATTGGCGATGTGTTATAGATTTTCCCTCAGAAATGCACAAAACTGTTGAGTCTATTTAGAAAATAATTTTTTGGTGCTTCAGACAAAATTGAAAATTCCAGATGAAATACAAGAAAGAAAGAAGGAGAAAAAGGAATGTGGGGGAAAAATGCAGAAGCTTTTGGGAAGCATGATAATTCAGTATTTCATTTTTCTAGCTACAAGATTATAGAAACATAACAAAGCACTGTAGCCTGATTCTTCTGATTCCTCTGTGATATAGGCATGATCCAACTTGAAGTCTAGATTTTCCAACTGATGATGCTTTTAAGAATTATTCTTGTACTGTCTGTGCCTTTACTAAATACCATATGCCAGTCAGTGTGGATACTAACTAATTAATTCCATTTTAACACATAAAAATCATTTGGTTTAAATATTTACTACAACTACCATTTATTGGATGTTAAAGTATTCTGGGCACAGTTCCAAATATTCCTTTACTTTTTACAATACTTCCATGTAATTGATATTCTTCCCATTTTCCAGATGAGGGAACTGAGGCTCAGGAAAGTTAGTAACTTTCTCAAATTATTCAGCTTGTAAATTGCAGAATTTAAATTAAAACCAGATCTGCAGGCTCAGAAACCCAGATTTCTGTTCATAATGCCAATGGTTCTTCCTCTTAAACACTTTGATGTGTGTAAGAGTCTCTTCTAAGAATTGTTTAAAATGCTGATTTCTCCTCAGAGATGCTCCTTGCCTAAGTCTGAGATAGCCCTGAAATCTGCATTTTAAAAGAAGTATGTGGGCCTGATAGATGATACTTAGACCATACTCAAGGAAAGCTTGTACTGTGGGTCCCCCATTTAGGATGACAACTCAGATTTCAGGACCTAAGGAAGTCCACAATGATGTCCTATTTTGGTGTCATCACCTGGCTTTTATCCCTTTAAATCTCAGGCCAGGATATCTTCTCAGGAAGATATCTCGGGAAGATACAGCCCAACTTACCCATCCTAGCCTGAAGGGTGTCTCTCAACTAGGAATTTTCTTACATATCACCAGATAGAAAAAGGAAATACTTAAAATGTAAAATGAACTTCACTGAGATTAAAGGACCAAAAGAATCTTGTGAGAATTATTGAGAAAGTGGGCCTTGAAAGAAAAGACTCAGGAGCAGAGAAGACAAGAGTAGATTTAACTGTCTCATTGGGCCTTCCAACCTACCGACCTCCCATTTCCTGTTAATGATGATTTCCTTTTCTGTCTCAGAGAATGGTACACTCATTGAACACTGAGGTAGCATGGAGTCAAGAAGAATTCAACAGCAATTGTAGAAAGGAAGATAAGAGGTAGGGCAGAAGTAGAGGAATCATCAGTGACGAAAGTAAAGAACAGGAATTGAGAGAAAGCGAAAATAAAAGAAAAGATAAATCCGTAAACTCTTTGGGCAGTTCTCTGTCACATGAGGTTGTTATGAATCAGAATCAACTCAAAGTCACCTAACAACAACAAAAATATGGAAATTGTTAAAATGAAACAGACAAATAGTTATAAAGTCAGTAATAGAAATTGATGTTTATTGAATATATGGTTTGCAAATTGGGGTAATATTTCAGTTTAAAAAAATATATATCACTGTCATCAAGTTGATTCTGATTCACAGCAACCCTAACAGGGATAGTAAAGCTGCCTCATAGGATGTCCAAGGCTGTCAACCAGAGAGCTGGCGGTTCAAACCCACCAGTCACTCCTCAGAAGGAAGACTGGGCAATATACTTCCACAGAGATACTGCCTCGGAAACCCGGGGAGGGGTTGCTATGAGTTGGATTCAACTCGACGGCAGTGAGTTTGGTTTTTTGGTTTTAGAAATCTTTAGGGAAGCAAGCTGCCATATCTTTCTCCCAAGGAGTGGCTGGTGGATTGGAACCACTGACCTTTTGATTAGCAGCCAAATGCTTTAACCACTGCACCACATTTCGATTAGGGAATCAAAAATGTCCCAAAGATGAAAGAAACTTCCAAAATTCTTATACCTCATCTTACTGGCATTGCCTTGTAAATGGCACCTAAACAGTGTTTATATAATAACAACTTACTCTAAAAGACAGTTTAGAGTCTGACTGTGGAGTTTCTGTTCTTAGAAACTGACTCACTACAATTCTTCTAAAAACCCTAATGCCTAAGGCAAACAAAGTTTTACTAGTTTTTCCAGACCATTGTTTGACTTACAGGTAACTTTTAGGATACCACGTTCTTCAAGGCTCAAGGTTCAAAAGGACACCTAAGGTCAGTGCCCTTGGTGGGATACACCAACCTCCAAGAAAATCAGAAATCTGGATTCCAGGAGAATTAAAGCCATTTCTCAAAGTGAATCTTGTAAATGAGCAAACTACAGTTAAATTTAACAGCACATCAGTTGAATCTACCAAGTGCTTGCTTTCTCTTTACAATTCCTAGGGTAACTGCAAATTACTAGCTCCAGGAAAATTACTTCTCTCAGATCTGCATCTCCACTAATCAGCTTTGTGTATATAATAGGTTTGCCCGGCATATGACCTTTTCCTGTGAATTTGAGGTAAAGTGGTTGGAAGAAGAGAAATAAAAACTTAACAAGGAACTCCAAAGCTTTCCATATTAGATTCTGTGGCTTTTGCTCCAAAGGGCATGAATACCTTCAGGCAACTCCTCACCTATTAAAAACCACCAGATGGCCACCATATTTGAAGAAGGTGTGAAAAAGATTACAGAAGAACTGTCAGTAGTACTCAATCCAAATCCAATATCGCTGCCACTGAGTTGATTCCAACTCGCAGCGACCCCCATCAGGTTTCCAAGGCTGTAAACCTTTTTGGAAGCAGATTGTCTCATCTTTCTTCCATGGAGCAGCTGGTAGATTTGAACCAGTGATCTTTTTCTGTAGCACTAGAGAACTGCTAAAATGGGTGAGGGCTCCAAAACCTGTTGGATAGTTGGCATGTCATGTAATTTTTCTGAGCTTCAATTTACCCAGCCACATTGGGGTGATTTCAATTCTACCACACAGGGTGGCTAAGAGGACTAAATGGATATTCATCTAGTACAGTCTCTGGCAGACAGCAAATGTACCAGTCAGGGTCCTGGCAGGAAACAGTATCCATCCCAGGTGGTTCAAAGAAAGAGATGCATGGAGAGTTTACTTACAATGATGTTGGCAAGGAAAATAATTGGGATAGTGAGGCACTTGGAAACTGATTACTGTAGGAAACCAGTACTGCCCTTAGAGATGAAGGCACAGAGGGTGGGAAGAGTGTTAGCTGCTCCCCGGTGATAGCTGCAACTATGTAGGAGAACTCTGGAAGAGCTGTAGTTGTGACAAGACCCAGTTACTGCCAGACAAGCAGAGAGGGAGTACCCTCTTTCTTGTCTTGCCGTCTTACCTCCTGCCATCTTCTCACTGCCAAACCCAACTGGAAGTCAGACAGTAAGGAAGCCAAGGGCATAGAGTTCATAGGAGTCAGCCTCACTGGACACAAAGCAGGGATAGAAATAGAATAGTTGGGGAGGAAGGAGGTATACAAGATTTATTCAGTAAAATTATGTATATGTCTCACCCTAATCCACTACATATGTACACATACTACCTCATTATATTTTCAAATGAAACTGCATGTGTGGGATTGGGAGAAGCAGTTAATATTTAGCTAAAAATCCCACTGATAATAATTTGCTAAGGAAAGTAATGGATTTAAGATAAACATTGCTTTTCATTCTCTTAAACCTCAAGACCATTAATAGTTATGTACTTGGCAAGAATATTAATTCTAGGACCCAAATTCCTTCTATAATGTATTTAAATAACCTTTAGCTCTCTGATGAAGTTAATGTGCTACCTTAAAGATCTTACTGACTTACTTTCAATGAGGGAATTCAGTACAAAGATATCAGACTCCCTAGTAGATCAAAAAGCATTATTAGCAAATGGGCTGATTTTGTATACTGCTGTTGCCTCTACTTCTCAGTTACTACTGTTTCCCCCAGACTGCTTATTTAGGTGGAATCCCTGGGAAGTACAAAATGTTATCACCATCAGATGCTAACCAAAAGGTTGAAGGTTTGAGTCCACCCAGAGATGCCTCAAAAGAAAAACCTGGCAATCTGCTTTCAGAAAATCAGCCATTGGAAACCCTATGGAACACAGTTCTACCCTGACACACATGAACCACCAAGAGTTGGGATCTATTTGATGGCAACTGGTTTTTATTGGTGGTTTGCTTGATAATGGCTTCTCAGCAAACTGGAGCTACCTCCCATTTGAAAGGATGACTTTCCCACTCTCACCTTTCTGTTGTTGTTAAGTGCCATTGGAAGAAACCCTTGATGATCTGCTTCCATAAAGATTACAGCAAAGCAATCCCTATAGAATAGCTCTATTCTATAACACATAGGGACACTATGAGTGGAAATTGACTGGATAGCCATGGGTTTGGCTTTAGTTTGGTATAGGCAATATAGTGTTTGGAGAAAAAAGTAGTGTTATTGATCCTACTTACTCAAAAATGGAACTGAGCTTGAGGTAACCCAGGTAGTACCTGCCAGAACCAATATTGAAACTCAGGTATTTCTGACTACTAACCTTTTTAGAAGTACCATGGACTGCTAGAAGAACTAATAAATCTGTCCTGGAGGAAGTGCAGCCAGAATGCTCCTTGAAAGTGAGAATGGCTAGACTTCGTCTTACCTACTTTGGTCATGTTATCAGAAGGGACCATTCCCTGGAGAAGGATGTCATGCTTGGTAAGATGGAGGGTGAAAAAAAGAGGGAAAGGCCTTCTATGAGATGGATTGACACAGTGGTTGTGGTGATGGGCTCAAATATAGCAAGGATAGCAGAGCTGGCGTGGGACCAGGTGGTGTTTCATTCTGCTGTGCCTAGGGTTGCTATGAGTCAGAGATTACTCGATGGCACCTAACAACAACAACAACTAACCTTTTCAATACATTTTGGCCCTAGAATAATCGGTGTGAAAGGTGATCAACGTGAAACAGTCTTACAAATGAATTCTATTTATTTCCCTAAGTTGCTTATGACAGGAACAGACGTAGACCCCTTCCTGAGAGATAAGGATTTGGGCTTGGTTTATGAGTGCACTTCCCTCCTGTCCCCAGATTTAATAGGCAGACACTTCCTCTGACTGTGAATATTACAAAAATGATTTTGAATTCATTCAACACAACATCAGTTATTAAGGCCTTACAAAAATTCTTCTGGAATGCTGGGATCTAAAATAATCCTGAATTTCCAATTATCTCATAGTACAAATGTAGCAGGCAACAGAAGGCAACTTTGAGTATAGCTTTACTAGAGGTTCACTTACACCACTCGTCTGTCAGTTTGTCACACAGTGGTGGCTTGTGTGCTGCTGTGAGGATGGAGGCTATGCCACCAGTATTTCAAATACCAGCAAAGTCACCCACAGTGAACAGATTTCAGTGGAGCTTCCAGACTAAGACAGACTCAGAAGAAGGAAGGGGCCATCTGCTTCTCAAAGAATTGGTCAGTGAAAACATTATGAATAGCAGTGAAACACTGTCTTATATATTACTGGAAAACTTTATGAATAGCCCTGAAAGATTGTCCAATATAGTGCTGGTAGATTAGCCCCTCAGGTCAAAAAACACTGAAAAATAAGAGTGGGGAAGAGCTCCATCCTCAAAATAGAGTTGACCTTAATGATGTGGATGGAGTAAAGCTTTCAGGGCCTTCATTTCCTGATGGTGCATGACTCAAAATGGAAAGAAATAGCTGGAAACATCCATTAATAATTGGAACATGGAATGTACAAAGTATGAAACTAGAAAAACTGGAGGCTGTCAAAAATGAATTAGAACACATAAAGATCAATATCCTCAGCATTAGTGAGCTGAAATGGACTTGTTTTAGCCATTTTGAATCAGACAACCATGTAGTCTACTATGCCAGGAATGACAAAAAGAAGAGGAATGACGTGGCATTCATCATCACACAGAATGTTTCAAGATCTATCATGAAGTATAATGCTGTCAGTGATAGGATAATATCCATACAGCTACAAAGAAGACCAGTTAATACTACTATTATTCAAATTTATGCACCAACCAGCAAAGCCAAAGATGAAGAAATTGAAGATTTTTACCAACTTCTGCAGTCTGAAATTGACCAAATACACAACACAGATGTGTTGATTGTAATACAAAATTGTAATACAAAAGTTGAAAACAAAGAAGAATCATGAGTAATTGGAAAATATGGCCTCAGTGATAGAAATGATGCCAGAGATCACATGATGGAATTTTGCAAGACCAATGACTTATTCATTACAAATACCTTTAATCAACAACATAAATGGCAGCTATACACATGGACTTCACCAGATGGAATACACAGGAATCAAATCAACTATATCTGTGGAAAAATGAGATGGAAAAGCTCAATATCTTCAGCCAAAACAAGGCCAGGAGCTGATTGTGGAACAGACCATCAACTGCTCATATGCAAGTTCAAGTTGAAGCTGAAGATAATTAAAACAAATCCACAAGAGTCAAATTATGTCCTTGATTATATCCCACCTGAATTTAGAGACCATCTGAAGAATAGATGTGATATATTGAACACCAATGGCCAAAAGCCTGAGGAATTATGCAAAGACATCAAGAACATCATCCATGAAGAAAGCAAAAGGTCATTAAAAAGACAGGAAAGGAAGAAAAGACCAAAATGGATGTCAGAAGAGACTCTGAAACTTGCTCTTGAACAGAGAGTAGCTAAAGCAAATGGAAGAGATAAAAGAGCTGAATAGAAGATTTCAAAGAGCAGCTCAAGAAGACAAAGTCAGTTATTACAATGAAATGTGCAAATACCTGGAGTTAGAAAACCAAAAGGAAAGAATATGCTTGGCATTTCTCAATATGAACGAACTGGAAAAAAAATCAAGCCTTGAGTTGCAATATTGAAAGATGCTATGTGCAAAATATCTAATGATGCAGGGAATATCAAAAGAAGATGGAAGGAATACACAGAGTCACTATGCCAAAAAGAATTAATAAATGTTCATCCCTTTCAGGAGGCGGCATATGATCAAGATCCATTGGTAGTGAAAGAAGTTGAAACTGCACTGAAGGAATTGGCAAAAAAAAAACTGATGGAATACCCATTGAGATGTTTCAACAAAGGGATAGCATGCTGGAAGCACTTACCTATCGACCCCAAGAAATTTGGAAGACAGCTACCTTGCCAACTGACTGGAAGAGATACATATTTGTACCCATTCCAAACAAAGGTGATCCAACTGAATGTGGAAATTATACAACAATGTCATTAATATCATGCACAAATAAAAATCATGTTGAAGATAATTGAAAAATGGTTGGAGCAGTATATTGACAGAGAACTTCCAGAAATGCAAGCTGAATTCAGAAGGGAACGTGGGATGAGGGATATCACTGCTGATGTCAGATGGCTGAAAGCAGAGATACTAGAAAGATGTTTACTTGTGTTTTATTGGCTATGCAAAAGCATTGTGTGGATCATAACAAATTACAGGAGTTCCAGAACACTTAGGTGTGCTCATGAGGAACCTGTATAAAGACCAGGAGGCTGTTGTCCAACCAGAACAAGGGGATACTGCATGGTATAAAATCAGGAAGGGAATGCATCATGGTTGTATCCTTTCACCATACTTATTCAATTTGTATGCTGAGCATATAATTTGAGAAGCTGGACTATATGAAGAAGTATATTGCATCAAGATTGGAGGAAGACTTGTTAACAATGTGCGATATGCAGACAACAGAACCTTGCTTGCTGAAAGTGAAGGTGACTTGAAGCACTTATTGATGAAGATTAAAGACTACATTCTGAAGTATGGATTACAGCTCAACATAAAGAAAATGAAAATCCTCATCACTGGACCAATAAGCAGCCTCATGATAAATGGAGAAAAGATCAAAGTTGTCAAAGATTCATATTACTTGGTTCCACTTGGTTCCACAACCAACACTGATGGATCCAGCAGCCAAGAAATCAGGTGATGTATTACACCGGGCAAATCTGCTGCAAAAGACCTCTTTAAGGTGCTGAAGAGCAGAGATATCTCTTTGAAGACTAAGGTGCGCCTAACCCAAGCCAAGATATTTTCAGTCACCTCATATGCATGTGAAATTTGGACAATGAATAATGAAGATTGAAGAAGAGTTGATGCTTTTGAATTGTGGTGCTGGCAAAGAATAATGAAAATACCATGGACTGCCAGAGAAATGAACAAATCTTTCCTGGAGGAAGTACAGCCAGAATGATCCTTGGAAGCAAGAATGGCCAGACTTCGTTCACCCTACTTTGGTCGTGTTGTCAGACAGGACCATTCCCTGGAGAAGGATATCATGCTTGGTAAAATGGAGGGTCAGTGACAAAGGGGAAGGCCCTCAACAAGATAGAATGACACAGTGGCTGCAACAATGGTCTCAGGTATAGCAAAGATTGTAAGGCTGGTGCAGGACTGGGCACTATTTAGTTGTGTTGTACATAGGGTTGCTACGAGTCAGAGCTGACTCATCAGCACCTGATAATAACAAATGAGGTCCACTTAATACACTGTTATTGTGGACTCACTTTACAGTGATAACACTGTAAACAAAAAAAGAACAAGAGATACTGCAGGGAGATGCACCCACCTACCCTAGGAAGATACACCCCTTAGATCAGTCAGCCATGAGATATCAAAAGGGCAGCATTCATGTAGTGAGAAACCTGGACAGACAGGAGGAGTGCACAGATAAGAAGGACACAGGGAAGGGGTAGTCACAGGGAGTAGACACTTCTCTACTTAGAGAGCTTTCTATGGTTGGAGATTGTAATCAAGGCCATGAAACCAAATGTACATGAACTGTTGAGCATAAAACAAATCTGCTTTGTAAATTTGTACCTAAATCACAATGAAAAATTGAAAAAAGAAAACAGAATGAAAAAAAAAAAAAAAGGACAAGAGAAAACATTTCTTTAAGCCCATTAGACTCCTTTATTCAAAATGACTATCAGCTATTTATGGAAATAATTATTTATTATATTGTTGTTGTTAGGTACTTCCAGCTGGTCCCCACTCCTACTATATACAACAGAATGAAATGCTGTCTAGTCCTACACCATTGTCACAGTCATTGCTATATTTGAGTCCATTATTGCAGCCACTGTGTCAGTCTCTCTCATTGAGGGTCTTCCTCTTTTCTGCTGACCTTCTACTTTACCAAGCATAATGTCCTTCTGCAGGGACCATCCCTCCTGATAACATGACCAAAGTACAGGAGATGAAATCTCACCATCCTAGCCTCTAAGGAGCATGCTAGTTGTACTTCTTCCACAGCAGATCTGTTTGTTCTTCTGGCAGTCCATGGTATATTCAAAATTCTTTGCCAACACCATAATTCAAATGTCCATTCTTCTTTGGTCTTCCTTATGCATTGTCTAGGCGTTAGATACATATGAGGCTATTAAAAATACCACAGCTTGGTCAGGCACACCTTACTTTTCAAGGTAAAATCTTTGCTTTTTAATACTTTAATGAGGTTTTTACATCAAATTTGTCCAATGCAATAGGTCATTTGATTTCTTAACTGCTACTTCCATGGGTGTTGATCCAAGTAAAATGGAAACCTTGACAATTTCAATCTTTTCTCTGTTTATTATGATATTGCTTATTGGTCCAAATATTTATGATAGCTGGTATATATGAGGACATTAATCTTAAAATTATATACTCAGTTGAATTTGAAAGTATCTGTTTCAGGTAATGCCTGCTTGAACCCCTTTCAGTTGAGTGGATTCCAACTCATAGTGACATTATAGGACACAGTAGAACTGTCCCATAGTGTTTCATAGGCCGTAATCTTTATGAAAGCAAACTGCCACATCATTTTTCCTGAGAAACAGCTGGTGAGTTCAAACCACCAACCTTTTTGTTAGCAGCAGGGGTTTAATCACTGTGGTACCAAGACTTCTTTAATGCTCCTTGGTGTCCATGAATTTAGATAAATCTGCTGAGACTGCTCAATGAGTGGTGTCTGGCACGTCACAATCCTGTCTGAGTTATTACCTAGATCCATATTAGCATATTAGCATATTCTTAGCAATTTGGGTAAGGTTCTCACTTAAATATCTTAAGTCAATAAAGGTTAATAGAAAGGAAACTCCTTTTGGATGGTTTATGGGTAGCAGCCCCACATCCCCATATATGGGTGTTGTCTATTTTTATGGTAAATGTGCTTTTTAGATTTTATGAGTAGCCCACAGCACACAGATCTTTTTCTGGAAAGCATTTTGCGCACATGAGAGGAAAGAGCTCACAGTAGGCTAGTGGTGTCATTAGCAATTTTGTTCCTTATAGAGCAAGAAAATATAATCAGTGTTTTTAAACTATTAATTCTCCTAGTGAGTACTTCTTCCAACCAGGAGACATTTATTTTCCATCCCTGAAGACAGGTATTCTTTATTCTTTTCATGTTTAAACAAATCCCTGCTGTGTCTTTGTCTCTGTAAGTGAAATGAAAGCACTATGCTTCAGTGCCACCTGTGGTGAATGTATCAGGGTGAATGCAAGGTCTTAAGCTATGTCTCAGCTACAACACATGAAATACATACATACATACATACATACATAAAAAGGGTGATTTTTATTTTTAGATGCCATCAAGTCGGTTCCCACTCATAGTAACCCTAAGTACAGCAAAACAGAACACTGCGCAGGCCTGCACCATCTTCACAATCACTGCTATATTTGATTCTATTGTTGCAGCCACTGCATCAATCCATCTTGTTGAAAAATCTTCCTCTTTTTCACTGACCTTCTATTTTACCAAGCATGGTGTCCTTCTCCAGGAACTGGTCCTTCCTGATAACATGTCCAAAGTACAAGAGGTGGTCTTCCCATTTTTGTTTCTGAGGAGCATTCTAAGTGTATTTCTTCCAAGACAGATTTGTTCATTCTTCTGACAGTCAGTGATATATTACACATTCTTCACCAACATCATAATTCAAATGTGTCAATTCTTCTTCAGTCTTCCTTATTCATTGTCCAGCTTTCAAATGCATATGAAGTGATTGAAAATACCATGACTTATGCAAGATGCACCTTAGTCCTCAAGGTGACCTTTGTTTTCTAATACTTTCAAGAGGTCTTTTGCAGCAGACTTGCCCAATGCAATATGTCATTTAATTTTTTGACTGCTGCTTTCATGTATATTGATTGTGGGTCCAAGTAAAATAAAATCCTTGAAAAAGTCAATATTTTCTCTTTTTGTCATGATGTTGATTATTGGTCCAATAGAGGATTTTGGGGACAGAGGAGGAGTCAGCTGCAGGGACTCAGGTAAGAGTGGTAGGAGAGGTTTCCAACAGGGAGACAAACTTGTCTGTCGGTTTGTCCTACCGTAGTGACGTGTTGATATGAGTTTTGAGGCTGAGCCACTGATGTTTCAAACCCAGCAGGATGCACATGGTGCACAGGTGTCAGCCCAGTTTACAGACTGAGACAGACTAGGAAGGAGGAAGAGGTTATTCACTTCTCAAAGAATTGGCCAGAGAAAACCTTATGAATAGCACAGAGGAAGAATCATTAACAACCTGAGATATGCTAACCATACAACTTTGCTTGCTGAAAGTGAGGATGACTTGAGGCACTTACTGATGAGGGTTGAAAAATACAGTCTGCAGTATGGATTACATCTCAGTATAAAGAAAACAAAAATCCTCACAAATAGACCAATGAGCAGCATCACAATAAATGGAGAGAAGCTTGAGGTTGTCAAAGAATTCATGTTGCTTGGTTCTATAATCGATGCCAATAGAAGCAGCAGTCAGGACATTAGACAACGTGTAGCACTGGGAAGGTCAACCGCAAAGAAGCTGTTTCAAGTGCTGAGGAGCAAGGATGTCTCCTTGAGGACTAAGGTCACCTGACGCAAGCCATGATATTTCCAATCACCTTGTATGCATGTGAGAGCTGGACAATGAATAAGGAAGACCGAAGAAGAATTGATGCTTTTGAGTTATGGTGCTGGCAAAGAATGCTGAAAGTACCATGGACTGCTAAAAGAACTAATAGATCTGTCCTGGAGGAAGTGCAGCCGAAATCCTCTTTGGAAGAGAGAATGGCCCGACTTCGTCTCACGTACTTTGGTCATGTTGTCAGAAAGGACCATTCCCTGGAGAAAGATGTCATGCTTGGTAGGGTGGAGGGTCAACAAAATAGGGGAAAGCCTTCAACGAGATGGATTGACACGGTGGCTGTGATGATGGGCTCAAGTATCACAGGGATCATGGAGCTGGCGTGGGATGTGGCAGTGTTTCGTTCTGCTGTGCATGAGTTCACTATGTGTCAGAAACGACTCAACGGCACCTACCAACAACAACAGTAAGGATTTATGTTTTCTTCATGTTGAAGTGTAAAAACTGAAGCATACTGATGGCTGTAGTCTCTGATCTTCATCAGTAAGTGCTTCATGTACTTTTCACTTTCAGCAAGCAAGGTCATGCCATCTGTATAACTCAGGTTGTTAATGAGTCTTCCTCTAATCCTGATGCCATATTCTTCTTCATATAGAACTGTTTCTTGAATTTTTTGCTCAGCATACAGGTTAAGAATGGTGAAAGAATACAACTCTGACACATACCTTTCCTGATTTAAACCAAGCAATATCCCCTTGTTCTGTCTGAATGACTGCTTTTGGGTCTATGTACAAGTTCTGCATGAACACAATTATGTGCTCTAGAACTCCTGTTCTTCTCAATGTTATCTATAATTTGTTATGATCCACACAGCTGAATGCCTTTGCTTAGTTAATAAAACATAGGTAAACATCTTTCTGATCTTCTTTGCTTTCAACCAAAATCCATCTGACATCAGCAGTAATATCTCTTGTCCCATGTCCTTTTCTGAATCTGTCTTGAATTTCTGGCAGTTCTGTGCATGTACCATTACAACCATTTTTGAGTTTTCTTCAGCAAAATTTTACTTGAATGTGATATTAATGTTATTGTTTGATAATTTCCTCATTCTATTAGGTCACCTTTCTTTTGAATGAACACAAATATGGATCTCCTCGAGTCAGCCAGCCACATATCTGTCTTCCAAATTCCCTGGTGTAGACGAGAGAGCACTTCCAGGGTGTGTATGTTTGTTGAAACTTCTCAGTTGGTATTTCCTCTATTCCTAGAGGCTTATTTTTGTTAATGTCTTCAGTGCAGCTTGGACTTCTTCCTTCAATACCATTAGTTCTTCAGCACATACTACCCCCTGAAATGGTTGAACACCAACCAACTACTTTCTTTTTGTTTGCTTACTTTAACTATTCTTTTTTAAAAAAAACAAAAACAAAAACTTTTTATTGTGATTTCGCTGAAATTTTACAAAGCAGATTTGTTTTACATTCAGTCGTTCATACACATTTCTTTTATTGTAACACTGATTACAATCCCCATAATGTAACAGCTCTCCTCCCATTTCCTCCCTGTGATCACCTTTTCCCTGTGTCCTTCCTGCTCATGCATTTCTGCCTCCCTAGATTTCTTCCTGTGCAAATACAGGACTTCTGATCTCCCCTGGTTGATTGTTCTATGGGGTACATCTCTCTGGTGTAGTTGTTCAGATCATAGGCCTGTGTATTGTTTATCTGAAAGTTAGCCATGGGAGTGAGGCCAATTCCAGGACTACAGGATGACTAGGGACCTTGTCTTGGAGGTTTAACCAATCTCTATCTGACTAATAATATTGGTCTTTTTTATATTTTCTAAGTTTTGTTCCACATTATTCTCTCACTCTATCCAGGATCTCCAATTTTGATTCCTTTCCAAGTAGTTGGCAGTGGTAGTCAGACAACATCTAGTTCTGGTCTCAGGGTCATATAGACTAAGGTTCTCAGGGTCCGTTATTCCTTTGGACTAATTGTTTCCATGAGTCTTTGACTTTCTTCACTCTTCTTTAGTCTGGATAAGGAGAGACCAATAGTTGCATCTTAGATGGACACTATACAAGTTTTTAAGATCCAGTCACTACTCATCAAAGTAGGATGTAGAGCAATGATACTGTGTACTATGTTCTGCTAATTGAGCTTCATGTCCCCTGTGTCCATGACCCCAAGCCTCCGGGCCCAGTGGCACACTCCCTCAAGGTGCTTAGTTGTGGCTAAGTTATCCTAACTTGTCCCCTGTTAGCTCTACATGCATATGGACATTTTTACAGCTCATAACAAGAACCACATGTAGGAATATCATCTGCCCAAAGTATGTATTCGACCAATTTCTTTTGGTACAGTGATTGTATTCCCTCCATTTTCTGTTGATGCTTCCTGCATCACTCAATATTTTACCCATAGAATTCTTCAATAATGTAGCTTGAGTGATGAATATTTTCTTTAGTTCTTTCATCATGAGAAATACTGAGTTTGTTCTTCCATTTGGATTTTCTAATTCCAGATCATTGTCTATTTCATTATAATACTTTACTTTGTCTTCTGTAGCCACCTTTTGAAATCTTGTGTTCAGCTCTATACATCATCATTTCTTTCATCCAATTTAGCTACTCTGCATTCAAGAGCAAGTTTCAAAGTATCTTTTGACATCCATATTGGTCTTATCTTACTTTCCTGTCTTTTTAATGACTTTTTGCTTTCTTCATGTATAACGTCTTTGATGTCATCCCACAACTTGTCTGTTTTTCAGTCATTGCTGTTCAGTGCATCAAATCTATTCTTGAAATGGTCTCTAAATTCAGATGGGATATATTCAAGGTCATATATTGGCTCTCGTAC
>NW_006921709.1:1869349-1885408 GCF_000298275.1 Orycteropus afer afer | reverse complement strand
TAGTCCACTTTTGTATCCTTCCCTTCAAGGCTCAGGGGTCCAAGATTATCTTCTGTGTCTATGTTAATTGGTTTCCCTTTTCTTTGTTGAAGAGGGTCTGTGTAGTCCTTCTGCCTAGTACGCCATCTTGCTGGAACTCTGGTAGACTTGTTTTAGTGCTCTGTAGTTTCAACTTGAACTAGCTTATGAGCAATTGATGGTTTGGTCCACAATCGGCCCCTGACCTTGTTCTGACTGATGATATTGAACTTCTTTCCACAGATGTAGTCAATTTTATTGCAATGTATTCTATCTGATGAGATCCATATGTATTGTCACCGTTTATGTTGTTGAAAAATTAATAAATGAATAAATTGCTGGTCTTGCAAAATTCTATCATGCAATCTCCAGTGTCATTTCTGCCACCAAGGCTCTATTTTCCAACCACTGATCCTTCCTCTTTGTTTCCAGTATTCACATTCCAATCACCAGTAATTATTGATGCATCTTTATTACATGTTTAGTCAATTTCTTCATAAGCTGGTAAGTATCTTCAATTTCTTCATCTTTGGCATTAGTGATTGGTATGTGAATTTAAATAATAGTTGTATTATCTGGTCTTCCCTGTAGCCATATGGATATTATCTTGTCATTGACAGCTTTGTATTTCAGGATAGATCTTTGAATGCTCTTTTTAACAATGCATGTAACTCCATTCTTCTTCAATTTGTCATTCATGGCATTGTACACTACATGATTTTCTGATTCAAAATGGCCAGTTCCAGTCTATTTCAGCTCACTAATGCATAGGATATTGATCTTCATCAGTTCCATTTTATTTTTAATGATTTCCAGTTGTTCTAGAGTCATACTCATACAGTCCATGTTCCAAGTATTAATACATGTTTGGAGCTGTTTACTGTCACTTTTATTTGTGCCACATAAGCAAATAAAGGTCCTGAAAGCTTTACTCCATCCACATCAGTAAACACAGCTCTATATTGAGGAGGCTTCTCTTTCCCACTTGTATTTTGAGTGCCTTCCATCCTGAGGGGCTCATCTCTGGCACCAAAACTGACAATGTTCAGCTGCTATCCATAAGGTTTTCACTGGACAATTTTTCTCAAAAGTAGATTGCCAGGTCCCTCTTCCTAGTCTGTCTTAATCTGGAAGTTCTGCTAAAACTTGTTCACCATGAATGACCCTGTTGGCATTTGAAATATGATGGTATAGCTTCCAGGAGTGCAGCACACAAAAGCCACCACAGTATAAGAAATTGACAGATAAATGGTGGATGGAGGGTTACATTAGGGAAAATCACATTTTGTGGGAGAGCTTCCATATGTTTTAAATAATGGAATTATTTAGCAAGATTGAGGAAAATAATGGATAAAAAGGAAAGAGAGAGATTATAGAAGAACAGAGAGACAAGGTCCCAGATACTAAGCTGAGTTCTAAGTGATCTTTGATGAATTTTTTTCATCTCCCTTTGTGAAAGAGGGTTACAGCTAAATGAGCTTTCAGACTCTTTTGAGTCATTCTTAGTGAAAATATGGACTTAGCACACAAATTCAGAATCTCTTTCTTCCTGCCTAGAGTGATTGCCTTTTCTTTCACAATCAGTATATGACTTCATTACTTAATACTACTGTAACAAAACACCACAAGTGGATGGCTTTAAAGAACAGATATTTATTTTCTCACAGTTTTGCAGACTAAAATCCAAATCAGGGTCTCAGCCATGTTGATCCTTCTTTAACAGTACCCAGGTGTTCTTTGGTTCCTTGATGGTCATCACTGACATCTGTCTGCCCTTTTGTGTGTATGTCTCTATGTCTAATCTACTCTTTGTAAACTCAGGAGTGATTAGATTTAGGACCCACTCTACTTGGGGGTGAGCTAATTAATATAATTTTTAAAAAAGCCCTATTTCCAAACAGTGTTCCATCCATGAATATAGGATATAGAATTCTAATACATGTTTTTGAAGAACACAATTTAACCCATAACAATAGCAGGATATACCTTTATTTTCCTGTGACCTCTGAAGTTCAAGATGGATAGCAAGATATCGTTGGGTCTACAAAAACCCTTGACCATGGCACCTCATGTAAAATTTGGCTATGTGTCTCTCTTCTCCCCAGAGCTCTCACTACTCTCAAGCCAGAATTATATCTCTTGTACTCTAATGTTTTCTAGCAAAGATCGATAAAAGGACATTCCTGAAATAAGAAGGAGGAAAACTAGGACCAGAGTTCTTAATTAAGGCTTGAAGGACAGCTCACCAGTACTGAACAAGGCAAAGATTTCATGAAATGGGGAACAGTGGAATGGAGAATTATAGTGGCATGCAGAATTTCATTATGGTGTGATCTGTGAAACTAGTGATGTATTACAGAATGATTAACAACACAGTAAGTTATGTGGTGCCAATGTGACATGGCAACCAATAAAAAGCCAAAGTACCTGATGATCTGGAAAGCACCAAAGCAAGGTTAAAATGAAAATCTAGCCAGTTACCAAAGATTGGGTTCCTGTGAGGATTTTGGAAATCTGAAATCCTGGTATTCTTTCTTATTGAGTTATAGCATCATCTGATCCTTATGTCATAAATAATTCTAAAAATTTTTAACTTTGAAATTAGTATCATAATCCCCAAAATTAATATCTCAGTCTTCTATTTTTCTGATCAGAGATCCACCCTCTGGAGATGTAATAAAACCATTAGATCATGGAACCTCCGTGAGTTCACCCTAGGCCAGACTCTTTAATTGGTGCAGTGCAGCAGCTTGTAATACCAGGGCCACTTTGCTAGGACTCAGCTAAGAATAAAGTGAATAAGATTCATGATACTTGAGGGCTATAATTAATCTGTCCCTGAAGTAAATCCTTGAATGCTTAATGTCTTGCAAGCTTTTGGTTTTATAGCTATTACCTCCTTAGTGACTATTACTGACATTATGTCACAGTAAATAAAATGTGAAGCTACATTTTTTTCCTATTCATAAAACCAATATTCAAATGACATTGGTAGGGAATGTATAAAAATTTACCATTGACATATATAGTCCTTTTGGATGAGGCATTAGCTGATATTTTTCTCCATGAATTGTTAATATTGTATAATTAAAAAGAAATACAAATTTGGAAGCCTTCTTAAATCTAAAACATGGGGAAAAAATACTGTATTTAAAAGTGGAAAAAAAAAGGCACTTAGTTATACCAAATCAATCTGACTGGTACTCACACTCATAAACACTTGTCACTCAAAATTCTGAATTAGAGAACTTTTCTCGTATTTGTAATGCAATCTACATTCCTTACTAATAGACTAGAATACATTAGATTCAGTTTCAGAAGGATAACAAACAGGCACTATACTGCACTTTTTATTGTCAGTGCTTATGAGACAATGCATTTGTAGTGCAGTGGTTATGTGTGCACATGTCAAAGGGCAGAGAAACAATGCAGAAACCTCACATGCAGAGTTTTCAAGAAGAAATGTCAGCTCATACCTAACGGTCATGACTGCTCTAATAGGACAGATAATAATTAGACCAGTAAATTTAGAAACTACACTGTTGTTGTTGTCATTAGTTAGGTGCCATCGAGTCGGTTCTGACTTATAGTGATCCTAGGTACAACAGAACTGCCCGGTCCTGTGCCAGCCTCACAATCCTTGTTATATCTGAGCCCATTGTTGAAGCCACTGTGTCAATCCTTCTTGTTGAGGGCCTTCCCCTTTTTCATTCACTTCCCTTTTTTTGTATCACTTCCTCCACCTTACCAAGCATGATATCCTTTTCCAGGGAATGGTCCTTTCTGACAACATGACCAAAGTAGGTAAGATGAAGTCTGGCCATTCTTGCTTCCAAGGAGCATTCTGGCTGCACTTCCTCCAGGACAGATCTGTTAGTTCTTTTAGCAGTCCATGGTACTTTCAGCATTCTCTGCCAGCACCACAACTCAAAAGCATCAACTCTTCTTCGGTCTTCCTTATTCACTGTCCAGCTCTCACATGCATATGAGGGAATTGAAAATACCATGCCTTGGGTTAGGCGTACCTTCGTCTTCAAAGAGATGTCTTTGCTCTTCAGCACTCGAAAGAGGTCTTTTGCAGCAGATTTGCCAGTGCAATACGTTGTCTAATGTCTTGACTGCTGCTTCTATAGGTGTTGATTATGGAACCAAATAATATGAAATCATTAACAATTTCAATCTTTTCTCTATTTATTGTGATGCTGCTTATTGGTCCGCTTGTGAGGATTTTTGTTTTCTTTATGTTGAGATGTAATCCATACTGCAGACGGAAGTCTTTAATCTTCATCAGTAAGTGCACCAAGTCATTCTCACTTTCAGCAAGCAAAATTGTGTCACCTGCACATCACAGGTTGTCTTCCTTCAATCCTGATGTCACGCTCTTCTTCATATAGTCCAGCTTCTCAGATTATTTGTTCAGCATACAAATTGAATTAGTATGGTGAAAGGATACAACCCTGACACACTCCCTGATTTTAAACCATGCAGTATCCCCTTGTTCTGTTCAAATGACAACTTCCTGGTTTAGCACTGGTCTTACCAAAAAAAACAAATAAAACTCACTGCCGCCGATTTGAATTAGACTCATAGCAACCCCTCCTTGGGTTTCTGAGGTGGTATCTCGTTGGAAGTAGATTGCCCAGTGTTCCTTCCAAGGAGTGGCTGGTGGGTTTGAACTACCAGCCTTCTGGTTAGCAGTCAAATGCCTTAGGCACTACACCACCAGAGCTCTTGCATGGGTCTTAGAACTGAGTAATTAATTAATAATTTGATTCCATCAACTTCAGAAAGAATGGCCTTGAGAAATATTTTCAAGCCTCTGTAATGAGCTAATAATTTGCATAGAGATTGTTCCAGATGACAGATATAGTAATAAGTCGGTTCAGATGAGGATGTACACTGTATTCGTGCAGGTATAGTCAAAGGATCCTGTATTAGGTGGCATAAAAGCTAAGCTGCCATAACAAAAAGACCCTATAATACAAAGTTTCATGACATAAGACAATGCTTTCTGTCTCATTAGCATGACTAGACTAATGTAGAAGAGGAGCCATGCTCATGAGGTCATTCGGGAACACATGTAAAAAATGGTGTAGTGACTGCTAACCAGAAAGCTGGCGGTTCAAACCCACCACCCACTCCTCAGAAACAACCACTGGGCAATCTACTTCTGTAGAGATACTGCCTTGGAAACCCAAGGAGCAGTGGCTGTGAGTGCTATAACAGAAGGAGTTCTGGTGGCATACTGCCTAAGTTATTTGACTGCTAACCAGAAGGATGGCAGTTCAGACCCACCAGCCACTTAGAAGGAAGATTGGGCAATCTACTTCCATAGTGATATTGCCTTGGAAACCCAACTATGAGTCGGATCCAACTCAACAGCAGTGGTTTCCAAACAGAAATTTATTTTCTCACAGTTCTGGAGGCTAGGAGTCTGAATTCAGGGGGCCAGCTCTAGGCACGGCTTTCTGTCTCTGTCAGCTCTGGAGGAAGGCCCTTGTTTCTTCTGAGTTTCTACTCCTGGGCAGTCTTCATGTGGGCTGGCATCTCTCTTTCCCCATCCCTGCTTGCTTGTTTGTTTGTTTAATATCTTTTATATCTCAAAAGAGATTATCTCAAGATACAGCCTACACTAATCCTTCCTCATTAACATCTCCTAAGGGATTTTAACCATAGGCATAGAGGTTAGGATTTATAACATATTTTGGGAGGACATAATGCAATCCCTAACAGTCATACAGCCATACCTATTGGGGAAGAATTGGAAAATGGTGTCTCCAGCTGCTGGACGTTTCCCGGAGAAGAGGAGGAAACTGATTTGGAAGGAGCAAATAGCAGCTTATTGTCTGACTTGCAGTTCTCTCTGTTAAGAGTCTTATTCTCTATTAAGACCTTTTTCTGAGAGTGTCATGGTAATACGTAATTGAGCTCTCCTGGAAAAATTCAAATAAATTGTATGTCAATTTAATAAACTGCTGTGACAATAAAGTGTTGTTCCCATTTTGAAGTGTCAATACTTTAGTACACACTTTTCTTGTATTAACTATCTGTGCAGAGTACACCGGTTACTGAGTGTCACCCTTTTCCTCTCTCACTGTCAGTGTTTTCAACTGGGATTCTGATGCCAGAAGCATTGAGCAAGCAAGTTTCATTTCTGCAGAAAGTTGTTAAAGAGATAAAACAAACTCACTGCTTAGGCTAAGAGTTTAGGTTTCCAGTTTCCAGTTTTCTCTGATGAGATCATAATGTCTTTTGATTGTTATTTCAGACATTGTCCAAAGTGAAAAGTGACTTGCTATCTTAGAGTCGGTTGGACTGACTGTGAGGTGTGCAACAGATTTACCAGATACACCTATGCTTCTCACTGTCAGAAATGAATTCATTTTCTTGCAAATGCTAGCTCTATTGCTTTAAAAATAAGAAGAGATTTTGGTGGTCTGTGTTGGACCCATTGTCTCATGACCTGCCGGCCTTCTACAAATGATCAAGAGCCCTACTAGTGTCATATCTGCTGCACGGTTTCAGGTAGGATGATTTTTTTGTGCAGTCAAGTTGACAAGAGGAAATCCTAACTGAGAAGATAGCTAGGGGACCAGGAAGATAAAGGCAGCCAGAACAATGAGCTTGGGGGGAAAAAAAAAATAAAAAAGACTATTCTCTGCGCTTCCCGAAAACACAAAAGTCTTATAAACTGTCTGAATCTTAGCTGGTTGTTCTTTCTTTAAAACTCTGCTCTGCCAGTGGATTTCTTCAGTAGAAATTGTTTAGTCTTAGAGAACCAACTTTTTTTTCCTCCTCTCATTTCTAGGCTGGCTGGTAAACAGCAATATACCAGCTATTTTTCTTATATTTTATGATTTGCATTCCTTTTGCCTCCCCAAGGTCCCAACCTTGAAGAGTACCCAGGAATTACTCCTCCACAGGCCAACTTCCCACTACAAAAGGGGTATGAGCAGAGTACTCAGGGCTGCACATCCAATCACAGTTGCTTTGACTCCCAAACAGGTTTTTGTCTTGTTTTGCACCATTGCTAGCATATCTTTAGCACTTTACTAGCAAGGAAAGCAAGTTTAGGGAAGGAAGTTAATGTAAAGCTAGTTTGGCCTGAATGCCAAGGGAGGAAAAAAATCACTGTAGACGGTGGTGTGTGTGTGGGTGTGGGTGTGTGGTCACACATGCCATAAGGCATCCCAGCACTTCTGCTTCAGAACTATGTTCATACACAAGTGCTAAATTAAACTAACATCTCCTTTATGCAGAAGGTATGAAGTTTAAGAAGGTAAGAAGGTGTTGAAGAAGAGCACCCAGAATGCATAAATTATGACTGCTTCTAAAAAACAACAACCTATATTTTGGCACTAATAAATGCCTAAAGACAAGATAGTTTTGTTTGCTTGTCTGCTTATTTATCATCCTAACATCCATTTGACCTACACTAGATATTTCATGTTATTTGTATATGCTGTTGCTGTCAGTTGCTGTAAGTTAGCTCCAGTTCATGGTGACCACATGTACAACAAAACAAAATATTGCCCAGTCCTGCACCATGTTCACAATTGTTGGTATGTGTGAGTCCATTGTTGCAGCCCCTGATATTTTAATGTATATGTTAGAGTTTGCAGGAGTAAAAGAAGTCAGAAGCAGAAGGGATGGAAGGTATTTTAATTTATCTAAGTTTTCACTTAGTCTTAAAAAGACAACTTTTTTCTTTCCTTTCTAGAGTGGCTGGCAAAAAGCAATTTACCAGCCATTTTTCTTGTCTTCATTTACATTCCAGTGTAAGAGCCCTGTGGATTTCGTAACTAGAATGGTCCATTTCTTCCAAACCGCATTTATTCACAGTCGGTCCTTTATTTAATCATGTTTTTAATATTTATTGGGCACTGTTAAATACTTTGGAAACTTTCTTAGATAAGAAAGTCTAAGATCCTCTTCTTATTTTCAAGAATCAAACTTCATAATTCAGGGCAAAAAATATTCATGTACAGTGCTTTATAACAATACCAGAAAATGTTCTGTAGAATTAAGAGCCAAAGGAGCAGTATAGACAGCAAGTGCGGTAAGAACCAAGAAGATGGGATATATCGCTGAAAGGAGGAGAACTTGAGCTGGGAATTGGAAGATGTTCAGAATTAGAGTATGTGCAAGCAAGAGAGAAGGTATTCCCAGCAGAGATCATAGACCAAATGTGCCCAGCTGGAAATGAGGCAGCCCTGTTGGAGGAAGCATGAACAAACTGTGAGAGCAGAGGAATAGTAAGAAGCATTTCTGGAAAGGTAATAGGAGTGTTCAGCTTAGGCAGGCAAAGATGAGAAACGCATAGGAGGAGCATTAGAAAACCTATCACCCTGAAAAATGACCACCACACAAAAGCGAGAAGGGAGTGGGGTTGGAGGAGTCTGTACAGGGCAGCTTAAATGAAGGTCAGGGTCCTCAGTTTCCCAGTTTAATTTCATATACATAAATGTTTGAATTTCTAGTACTTTATGGGGCAATCTACTTCCATAGTGATACTGCCTCAGAAACCCAAGGAGGGGTTGCTATGAGTCAGGTCCAACTCGATAGCACATAACAACAACAACATATGGGTTTCTGGCTCCCCTGTTATTTTTCCTGTATTTTTAAGCAACCAGAATGTGGATGGACTCATATCCAACAGAAATTTTGTGAGGGAAGGACAGAAAATGAATTAGAGAAAGGGAGTATCTTATCCTCTGTGGTAGTTAAATTTGTATCTCAACTTGGCTGGGCCTGGTGGAGTGGCTGAGCAGCTGGTAGTAGTTATTCCCCATGAAGAGACTGGCAGTCAACTCTATGGTGGGATCTATCACAAGCAGCTGAATAGCTGCCTTTGGGATGTGGTCTGCTTCCTGTATATAAGGAGAAACCTTGGGGAATGTTCTCTAGCTTATGGCACACTTGGACCTTGCATGTAGCCATGTCATTGTTCAGCAGCCTGCCATGCTCTGCCAACCTGGGGACTTACAATGGACTTGAATTAATGGCCTGCCATGTGGTTTGGTAACCTCAGGACTGTGGTGTTTTACTTGTCAACCTTGGACTTGGCAGCCTCAGCAACCAAAAGCTGTCTGAGTGAAGAAAAGCCTCCAGCTTCAGTGGCCCAGGAGCTAGAGGCAGAGCTGAAGCTGAAGGCTGAGGGGCTTTCACCCAGTCCCTAGAGCCTGGCACTTTGAACTTGGACTTAAAGCCTCCAAATTGTAAGAGAATAAACTCCTGTTTGTTAAGGCCATCCCATCTGTGGTATATTCTTGTCAGAGCCACATTAGGTAACCAGAACATCCTCCAAATAGAATGTTAGTATAAAGGTGAAGTATGCTGACTGACTCCATAGCTTTGTGCCTGCACCTCCATTCATTGCTGTGAAGCATTAGGCAAGGTGCTTAAACTCTCTGTGCCTTATTTTCTTCATCAGTAAAGTGGAGATAATATTAGACCCATCTCATAGAGTTGTTTTGAATATTAAATGAGACAACAGAAATTTGTTCCAGACAAACAGAAAGATGCAAAATTCTTAGAAAAGCTCCTATCACATAGTAAGTGTTCAATAAATGCTTGTTACCATGATTATTCTAAGGAAGAAAGCACTTAAGGTAACCAATGCCTCAGTTTTAGGATGGGTGGAAGAAGAAGGACTGAGTGAAAAACTAATTATCTTTGTTACATTTTGTGATTAAAAAAAAGAAAAAGATATTAAAAACAAACAAACAAACAAAACCCTCTGCTAAACTAGAGGAAGGAGATTGGAAAGTTTAAACTTATTCTAACTAGTTGCAGACGTGTGGGGCCTCAGGAAAACTGGAGGCCATATTATTGGTTTTTAGTCTGAAAAATGTGACTCTTGCAAAAAAAGTCACTCTGTTTTAAAGAAAAAGTTGATTGTATCTAACATTTTGGATACGTGTCTTCACTCTTCCAGTGAAGCAAAACCTGTAAGCATTCAATCGTTACTTGCTGCCAGGTAATGAATCAATAATTTTGTGCTTCTTCAAAGCAGTCCAGTAGCTTTCTTGAGTAGCCTGATATAAAGAGGTCATGTGAACTAATTTCACTCTACCACTCCTACATCACACCAAGGTGAAGCACCAGCTCCCTGAGCAAGTGATTATGTAAGAAGAGAAATCCCTTGTGCCTATTAAAACAGGATTTCTTAACCGTGGCACTGTTGACACATGAGGCCTGGAAATTCTTTGTTGTGAGGGCTGTCCTGTGTGTTTTAGCCTCTCTGGCCTCATCCTCTAGGTGGCAGTAGCAGCCCCTTCCTCCCAAAAATGTCTGCAGAATTTCAACTATCTCTTGTGGGGTAAACTCATTCTCAGTCAAGAACCACTGTGTTAGAATCAATAAATGAAAATCCATTGCTTATATTTTTCAAACAAAAGAGTGAAGTCAAAATGGATACTGGTACCTTTCATTCAGACAAAAATTGGCCCATGCCCACTCAAATAAACCAAGGCTTCCATCACAGTGGACTCACTGGACAGTAATAAACCACCTCATTACCCAGTATTAATAGCAGGTGGGTGGTGGGGTGAAGGTATATCAAAAGAGAGGAGGAATGAAAAATACATAGATGACTTAACAAATTGGAATAATTGCATTTTTCAACCAACTGGAATGATCTGGTAGTGATGGCATCACATCTTCTGCAGAATGGGGAAATACAAGAGCAGCCATTTTCCTTCTAGAAAGAGATGCTTTGCTTCATAGCTCAGATTTTTCACTGACAATAGGTATGTGGATTTGCTAGGTATTTGCTGCTTCTTGCTTCTTTTGATGTGATGTGCTTTTTAAGCCCACATGTCACTACAGGTGGGGTTTCTGACTGATAGGGTTCTATTTCTGTCTAGAGATCCTACAGCCACAAAGCTGCACTCATTTTCAAGTTTCAAGGTCAAATTGGAAGGGATATACATTTAGAGAATTTTCTATAGAGTCCAAAATTCTTATATTACTTGTCTCTACATTACACTAACTCTGAAAATTGCTGATATACAAGGGTCGTATATTCTTATTTTTAGTTTATGTCTCCACTAAGCTTTTGTGTGTGTGAGAAATGAGCTTTCAAAACTAGAAAACCATTTTTCTTTCATCAAAAGTCTGCCTTCAAGGAGGCTCCAGGCACAAATTCTTCAGTGGTATTTCGAAAGCAAAAGTACCTTTTCCAGAGAGAGCCTTGATTCTCCAGGGATGTCTCTCTATTCTTTTTTATCTAAGAAGAAAAAATTAAGGTCAAAATTAAACATTTCAAACTCAAAACAAGTCATTGTCCCCACAGAATTTAATGTTACCTTCTGTTTACAGTGTGCCAACTATAGTAAATACCAATATTGCCTGGGTACATCACACACTTTAATTTTCCTGTGCTTTTGCCCTTGCTGTTCTGTGCCAGAATGCTATTAGCTAGAGAAGTTAATGGCATTATCTTCTTATATTAAAGCAAGCACAGAAAGGGTAGAAGAAATCCATGACCACCAAGAATAGTCCATGGAATTAGGTTGGTCAGATGTTTGCTCCAAATACAATTTTTATGAAACTGATTACTGATATGCTAAGTCAAGAGTTCAGGAGAGCTAGTTATGTTTCTAATACATATTAGCATCCCCTGTGGTTAAGTCTGGACATGTTTCCAAGTATCATGATAATGAGGGCAGTATAAATCAAAGTATACAACAGTGAACAAATATGAAAGAGTATCCACCATGTAGCAGAAAACATCAGCTAATAAAAAGCTTTTTAAGATGGTTAGGCTTAATTCTGAATCAAATACAAATCATATATGAGTAGCATCTCTTCAAAGTGATTCTATTATTTATATCATTATAAATTACGTAATTGTGTTATAAGTCAGAGAAATTGGAAATTGGAAATTGAAAAGAGCTCTTGGGCCACTGAATCTAGCTATCTGTCCGCATAAGATTTGTTTTGTGGGTTTACTTACCAGATCAGCCTCAAATCATGCCTCAAATCATGAGAGGGAGGTTAATACTAAATAATCTGATTGAGAATGTTAGTTTTATTTCTAAGTGTGAAGATCCAACTTTCTTGCCTTTAATTTCATCTTTGCGCTCTTGGTTTTCGGCTTTGGAGTCAGGCAAGAATATTTATTCTTTTTGCAGCTTTCCTCTGTGCCCTGAGTTGTCAAATTCTCAAGAAATCCTGTATCATCTTTTGTCATTTCACAATTCATTTGTTTTGCCCAAAGTCAGTTAAAATTACGTCAAATAGCTCAGTAAATACTAGAGTTTTAAAATCTGTACCAAATTGTTTTGCTTAACGTAGCCTGGGTTTTTCTACAATGATTAATTTCTTCCTCTAGGTTACATTATTTTTCTTATTTATTTATTTCTTTTATTGGATAATAGCATTGCATAGTAACCATAACCTAATATCTTAGTTAACTGTTGCTGTTGTAATGGAAATACCACCAGTGGTGGCTTTGAATAACAGAAATGTATTTTCTCATAGTTCTTGAAGCTGAGCCCAAACCAGAGTCTTGGCCATGTCAGTTTCTCTGTAAGCGTCTCCCTTAGTTTCTGGTGTCTGCTGGCTGTTTTTGGCATTCCTTGGTATCTATCTTCCCCTGTGTGTGTCTCTGTGTCTATTCTGATCTTTTTATAACTCAGAAGTGGTTAGGGTTAGGACCCACCTTACACTGGTGTGACCTCATTCATATAATAAAAGAAAATCCCTGTTTCCAAACAGAATCATATCCACAGGTACAAGGCCCAAGGGTTTGGCATATACATGGGGAGAACATAATTCTATCCATAATGCTTAGTGTACAGTCTTTAGTATCCTCACAGATGACAATACATATCAGTTAAGCAAAATGTGATCTCTCTGGGGTTGGTAAATTACAGTGGGAGATTCTCTAGATACATTTGCTTTATTATTCACTGTTCTCCATTCCAAATTCAGTGTGAAAGATGTACCCTCTGCAATAGCTGTGTAGATATAAAGCAGCCTATAATTTTGTCTTTTCTTTCTTTCTTTCTGTTTCATGTGTGTGGTCGTGTGTGTGTGGTCTTGTACATGTCATGTGTGGGTCATGTGTGTGGGGTCATGTGTGCCTGTGGTTGTGGAAAGCAGCCTATAATTTTGGAGCTGCAAAATAATGTTCTGTTCCTGAAAGGAAAATTATTCAAATGTTAGTATAGTGTAATTCACATGTTAATATAATGTAATATAGTGAGGGTCCAGTCCAGAAAAATGACCTGAGCCAAATCATTCAACAAAGGGAATGTAATCCAGGGCAATTAGGGATGATGGGACAACCCAGAGATGATCAACCCCTCCAGTTTGAGAGGCCAAGCGAGGAGGTGATGTCGTCAGAGTCCAGGAGCTAGGGCTGCTGCCTGGCAAGATCAAAACTGTAGAGCTGCTTCCCTTCCTAGATTGACCACCCAAAACTGAGCACTGCCAGAGCTTCCCTCTGTCCCCTCTCCAGGCTCCTGCTGGGGTGGTTTCCTCCATTTGGAAACAGCTGCCAATGTAGCCTGGGGAATGCAGAGCACAAGGGGCAACCTCCTGCTTTACAATGCAGGGCAACACATCCTAGAAAATAGACAAATGACTGACACGTCTGGGAAAGACTAGTCAAGAAACAGAAGTGCTCCTATTGGTCAAAAAGCAAAAGCCCTCAAAGCACCTGCGTGTGTGTAATTTCTTAGAAATTATTTTGTTTCATTTTATTTGTGATATAGTTGTTACTAGTAAATACAGTGTCAAGAAGCCTGGTAATACTGGACAATTTCTTCTAAAGCAGGAATAGAAGGGTTCCTACATACTTCAAGAATGTAGTTATTATGTGTAAGAGCTGCATCTTCTTTTAGTGGCTGTATTGCTCTTACATAATGTGTTACCTGTTTTCTCACTCATTTTAATGGTGGGCTTTTGGAATTTGCCCCACCTAGATGGTGCAACTGTGTCCTTAGCTGCCTTCAAGGAGCACAGCGGGAACATGAGTGGTTCTAGTCAAAAAGAAGCATAAGTTTAACCCTCCTCCACCATTTCTCAGTTGCATGACAAAATATATTAACAGAAGTGCTGTGGCTATATGCAGAGCCTGCAGCTAGACCCATTACCAGACACATTATTTAACATGGGATCTGAAAGGCTGAATAGCAATTACTGTCTGTAACCAAGGGCAAATGTCAACTGTTGAGCTTGGCCTTTTCATATTTTTTGGTTTCCTTAGGCCAGTGTTCTCTACAACGACAAAAACACTTTGCTCTGGTTCATTTTTAAAGTGTTGTAATTTTAAAGGTTAGATTGTGTGTGTGTGTGTGTGTGTGTGTGTAAGAGAGAGACAATTTTGCAGTGATTGTTATGGCAATCAATAGAGAAAAGCTTCCTAAACATTTAATGGGAGAGGTTAATAAGTCAGATTTAGTATTAAAAGAGAGCAGACAGTTCCTGGCTCTTCCAAATCTGTTTCACCAGAACCCAAAGCCCAGAAACGGCACCAGCAACAGTCTTTAAATAGGTCCATTACTTAGCCCTGTGGCTAATCTCTCCTTGCCTCTGTTTGTCATTTCCTTTCCTTTTCCATGGCTCTCCTCTTTTCCCATTACACAAAGCTAGCTGGGAAGATCCCTTGCTTACACCCCATCTCTTTTCTCTCATTGAAGAACTGAGGGCTAAATTCACAATAGTGAACCACTGAGGGAGGGACCAAGGGCAAATCCCAGACCCATCCTCACTCTACTGCCCCACATGTTCCACTACCAATGACAGGCATGGTTCCCCCAATAAATAAATGCTTAACTCCTCAGCCCCTGGTCCAGTCCTTCACCCCAGAGACTCCAGTCTCATTCTAGTACCCATGATCCTCTGCTTCAATCTAAGCATTTCTCTGATATGGAGATCAAATCCTACTTAAAGCTTATGAATACTTAAAGACTTATAAGTATTTTATTCTGTTTGGGGTTCATTGGACTTTCTAAATTAATATTTTCTCACCTTTCATCATATCAGGGAAGTTCCCTTCCAACAAATCTAGGACAATATTTTCAGTGGTTTTCTTTTTCTCTTCTTGTTCTGGAATTCCGATTACATGTAGGTTATTCCTTTTGATTGTATCCCACATGAACCTTAGGCTTTCTTCATTTTGTTTTGATCTTTTTTCTGATTGATCTCTTTCCAAATAAGTATTCAGGTGTTTGTCTTCAATCTCATTAATTCTGTCTTCCATTGATTTGATTCTACTTCTTTGCCCTTTCAATGCATTAACTATTTCTGAAAATTTAGTGTTAATCTTCTGGATTTCTATATGTAGATTTTGTATCATTTCTAATTTTTCATTTATTCTTTCATTTTGTTCTTGTATTTTCTTCTGAAATTGCTCTAGGGGTTTGTCTGTTTTCCTCAATTTTGTCAATGTTTTCCTGATCTGTCTCTTAGTCCTTTGACAATACTGCCGTCGAGTTGGATCCGACTCATAGCAACCCCTCCTTGGGTTTCTGAGGCAATGTCACTATGGAAGAACATTGTCCAACCTTCCTTCCGAGAAGTGGCTGGTGGGTTTGAACTGCCAGCCTTCTGGTTAGCAGTCAAATACCTTAGGCACTACACCACCAGAGTATAATTCTTTTGAATTTCTTATCAGGGAGTTCCAATGCTCCTTCTTCCTCAAGGATGTGTTCTGGGTCTGCATTCTTCTCCCTTGTTTCTACTGTTTTATCTTGCTTCTTTGTGTGGACTGTGATGGTCTGTTTTCTCCAAGAAATTGTGACATTGTTGTATTTAGATCTCTGATAACTGTTTGTGAAAAGCAGTTAAGGTTGAGTTAGGTTCTTCTTGGTGGTTGTTTATCATTGGCCAGTTGGTGGAGCAGGAAGTGGTGGCTCTCACTCAGTAAGTGGAGCTGCAGATGGTGTGGGTGTGGTTGTGTCATATGGGCATGGCTGCTGTCTCCCACTCTGTTACACAAGAATAACTACTGAAAAACCATCAAAAAAGTAAAAGCAAGTGGACAAAAAACACACCACATAAATGTACAGGAACAATCACCAAAAAAAA
>NW_006921709.1:1864985-1865994 GCF_000298275.1 Orycteropus afer afer | reverse complement strand
AAGCATTCTCCTGAGACAATCTTCACAAATATTTACTAACAAAATATTTCTTCACAAAGTATATTCTCCTATCTTCTATAGTTTGCTGAGTGTGGTTAAAGTTTCACAAGAAGTTACAGCCCTAACTCATAGGCTTTATTTTTAAGAAGGCAGAAAGGAGGGCTTTGGACAAGTTAATTCAACAACAAAGCATTGATTTAGACCTAGCTTAGTGATCTTTAATCATGGCAAGCACCTCAGTTTTAGTGTGCCCTCACACAGACATAACAAATTGACCTCTTGAGTGAAAGACTTACAATCTATTTTTATTAAGATTTCTTAACTTTTGCAAACATTTGCAAGACCCTTTTCCTGAAACATTCCCCAAACTATCATTATTGTAATCTTCATTATTACAGCCTGCCAGGAAAACAATTATTTCTTTTTATCTAGTTAAACTATACCCTTTTTCAAGCACCTCTGAAAACAATGGCTATTAGCTGCTTCTCTCAAAGTTAATGATAAACAGAAGTAAAACAGCCTGTGGAATTTTAAAAAAACAATATGGAGTTTGGCCTGTACCAGGGTCTATCTACTCAGCCATGCCAAACACCCAAGATTTTGGAGTTCCCCTACACAGTTCCATCTGGCTTCTCCTATCTTTATTTCCTCTTAATACTCACTTCTATTCCTGCAGCTCCCAATCTCAAAATTCCACACACTAGTGGCTTCACCTCTTCTCCCACCTTCCTCACAAGAGAAGGAAGATCTCTCCTCTTTAAACCTATCTTCATATCTTCCAAAAGTCAGGGCTCAGGCTTTGGTTGAACATTAACAGAGCATCTCTGCACATCCACTGGGACTCTCAAGGGGAAGGAGACAGCTCTGAAATCTGAATAAGGGCAGAGAAGATATTAAAGTCTAAGTTTGGCTTCCCCTTCAGCAAGAGCTGCCTGATAACCTTACCATTAACCTAAGGACCATGCATATCTTTCCAAAAGACAATTCACTCAGGAGCAATAAATCCTGC
>NW_006921709.1:1862100-1864190 GCF_000298275.1 Orycteropus afer afer | reverse complement strand
GAAAAATGGGGCAATCTACTTCCGTAGTGATACTGCCTTGGAAACCCAAGGAGGGGTCACTATGAGTCGGGTCTGACTTGACAGCATGTAACAACAACACCAACACCACCTCAGAAACCCAAGGAGGGGTCTCTATGAGTTGGATCCAACTTGACAGCAGGAAAGTTTTTATTTTAGATGTCCAATTTTCTCTACCATACCTATTAATTTAAAATCATAGACAGAATTTGTCTTTTTGTGAAATCAACAGAAGATCAGAAGTCTTAGAGGGGCATGATGGGCCTAATCTAAGGTTGGGTGTGGTACAAGATGGTTCCAGTATCCCACTGATCAAGAAGACTGCTTCTTGAGTTCTTAAAAAAGAAATTCTTAATGATGGCATTCAGCAACAGACTTAGTGCAGAAAAGCAGACCAAACTGATCCTTCAGACATATGCAGTTCTGTTCATTCCCACACACACAGCCTAGAGACACTAGTGTACATACAGAGATTTTGTATTTCCCTAAGAAATTTTCTTTTTAAGATAATCAAGTATGTAGCATATGAATTTCTTACCAAGTTTCATATTCCACAAAATGTGGTCAGTTTTTTCTCTATGGAAGCAGATAGTATGTGGTAGAACAGTCAATGGGAGCTTTGAGTTGTACTGCATCAGTAGTTAGGTGCATGATCTTAGTCAAGGCACTTCACATCTTGACTCTCAGCTTTGTTTTCTAAAAAGCAAAGGAGTTGAATTAGGTCCCCTCCAAAGCAATTGTTCTACAATGCCAAGTTACTGAGATACTCTCTCAGATGTTCTTCCCCTGACCATTGTTGTCATTGTTATGTGCTGTCAAGTTGGCTATGACTCACAGTGCCCCAATGTATATCAGAACGAAGCACTGCCCAGTCCTGTGTCAGCCTCACAATCCTTGCTTTCCCTGAGCCCACCATTGCAGCCACTGTGTCAGTCCATCTCATTGGGAGCCTTCCTTTTTCGTTGACCCTCTACTTTACCAAGCATGATATCCTTCTCCAGAGAATGGTCCCTTCTTACACCATGACCAAAATAGGTGAGACAAAGTCTGGCCATTCTCAGAATGCCAAGGAGCATTCTGGCTGCACGTCTTCCGGGACAGATTTGCCCATTCTTCTGGCGGTCCATAGTACTTTGAGTATTCTTCACCAGCACCAAAACTCAAAAGCATTAACTCTTCTTCTGTCTTCCTTGTTCATTGTCCAGCATTCCCATGCACATGAGGCAACCATGAGAACCATGAGAATACCATGACATAGGTTGGACACACCTTTGTCTTCAAAGAGACATCTTTACTCTTCAGGACTTTAAAGAGGTCTTTTGCATCAGATTTGCCTAGTGCAATATGACATCTGATTTCTTGACTGCTGCTTCCACTGGTATTCATTATATAACTAGGTAATATGAAATCTTTTACAACTTCTATCTGTTCTCCATTTATTGTGACACTGCTTATTACCCAGTTGTAAGGATTTTCATTTTCTTCATGTTGAGGTGTAATCCATACTGCAGAGTGCAGAGTATAGTCTTTAATCTTCATCAGTAAGTGATTCAAGTAATCTTCACTTTTAGCAAGCAAGATTGTGTCTTCTGCATATCAAAGATTGTTAGTGACTCTTCCTCCAATCCTCATGCTGTGTTTTTCTTCATATAGTCCAGCTTCTCAGATTATTTCCTCAGTATACAAATATAAATAGGGTGAAAGGATACAACCCTGATGCACTCCCTTCCTGATTTTAAACCATGCAGTATCCATCCCCTTTTGAACAACAGCCTCCTTGTCTATGTCCAGGTTCCTTGTGAGCCCAATTAAGTATTGTGGAATTCCCATTCTTCTCAATATTATCCATAATTTGTTATGATCCACACAATCAAATGTTTTTGCATAGTCAACAAAACACAAGTAAACATCTTTCTGGTATTCTTTGCTTCCAGCCAAGATCCATCTGATGTTAACAATGCTATCCCTCATGTCACATCCTCTTCTGAGTTCAGCTTGCATGTTAGGAAGTTTCCAGTTAATATACTGTTGCAACCGTTTTTGAACTATCTTCAGCAAGATTTTATTTGCAT
>NW_006921709.1:1860333-1861440 GCF_000298275.1 Orycteropus afer afer | reverse complement strand
GTATTTTATCCTTATATTCTGAATTATCTGAACTTCTTAGGCCTTCTTGCCACAAATTTCAGTCTATCGTTCTACTAATTCAGAATTACTGCTTGAGTGCCTTCTGTGTTCTAGGCAATTTGCTGAATGTTGGAGACATAATGGTGAACAAAATAGTCAAGAGCCTCACCATTATGGGACACATAGTCAGTGTCAGGGGTCCTTATTGACAAGTGAAAAATGTCATGGTAAGTGACATACACTAACCCAAACACACTACAATGGAGTCATTTCCAACTCCTAGTGACTCTTTAGGACAGAGTAGAACTGCCCCATAGAGTTTCCAAGGCTGTAAATCTTCAAGGAATCAGTCTGCCTCATCTTTCTCCCATAGAGCTGCTGGTAGTTTCAAACTCCTGACATTTTGGTTAGTAGACATGTTAGACTGGGTTCTCTAGAGAAACAAAACCAGTAAAGCTTATATATATATATATATATAGAGAGAGAGAGAGAGAGAGAGAGAGAAATTTATCTTAGGAAAATGGCTCACACACTTATAGAAGCTGGCAAGTCCAAAGTTCCTGGATCAAACGTCAAGCTGTAGGCTTTTCCATGTCAAGCTGAAGGCTTTCCTGACTCTAGCAGCCACAGGGGCTGGGAAGCTCAAGGCTGGCAGGCAGTACACCGGCTGTTGACTCCAACGAATGATGAATCCAAGATCTCCAGGCCGAATGGTGGATTGTTCACTCATGGGCAGTTGTAGGCAGCACAACAGAATCCCAATCCACAAAAGAATGTCTCTTTTCCCGGAATGTTCATAGATATACTGGAAGCAGGCCACACCTTTAGGGAAACTCCCTTTCAACAGATTGCCTGCTCAAGACATAATCCTCTGATCCCATCATGGGAGTAACCACATCACAATAGCTTAAACCACACAGAATTGTGGTCCTGCCAAGTTGACACACAGCTCCAACTATCACACTCCACCCCTTGTCCACTTGGCGGTTGTACACATCTTCTTAACCATATTGTTGTTGTTGTTGTTGTTATGTGCCGTCGAGTCAGCCCTGACTCATAGCGACCCCTCCTTGGGTTTCCGAGGCAGTATCACTACGGAAGTAGGAT
>NW_006921709.1:1858179-1859453 GCF_000298275.1 Orycteropus afer afer | reverse complement strand
TTGTTATATCAAGCCAGATGCTTCAGGATGATGGGGAACATGGTAAGACCAATGAATTCCATGAGCATAAGCCCATTGCTGCACTTCATTTGCTGTGAAGTGAGTCCCTTGATCTGAAGCAATGTTGTGTGGGATAGCATGATGGTGGATAAGGCATTCTGTAAGTCCACGGATGATAGTTTTGGCAGAAGCATTGCGTGCAGGGAAAGTGGATCCATATCCAGAATAAGTATCTATTCTAGTAAGAACAAAACACTGTACTTTCCATGTTGGAAGTGGCCCAATGTAATTAATGTGCCACCACGTTGCTGACTGATCACCCTGAGGAATGGTTCCATATCATGGACTATGTTAGTCTCTGCTACTGGCAGATTGGATACTCAGCAGTGGTGGTAGCCAAATCAGCCTTGATAATTGGGAGTCCATGTTGCTGAGCCCATCCATAACCTCCATCTCTGCCACCATGGCCACTTTGTTCATGAGCCCATTGAGCAATGACAGGAATAGCTGGGGAAAAAGGACGGCTGGTTTCCACTGAACATGTCATCCTATCCACCTGATTGTTAAAGTCCTCCTCTGCTGAGGTCACCTTTTGGTGGGCATTCACATGAGACACAAATATCTTTACTGCTTTGGTCCCTTCAGAGAGATCTATCCATGTACCTCTTTCCCATACATCCTTATCACCAATTTTCCAATCTTGTTCCTTCTAAGTCCCAGACCATCCAACCAAGCCATTAGCCACAGCCCATGAATCCATATATAATCACATATCTGGCCTTTTCTTATTCCGTGCAAAGTGAACAGCCATATGAATGGCTTGAAGTTCTGCCCATTGGGAGGATTTCCCTTCACCACTGTCCTTCAAGGAAGTCCCAGAAAGGGGCTGCAGTGCCGCTACTGTCCACTTTTGAGTGGTGCCTGCATATCACGCAGAACCATCCGTAAACCAGACACTAGTTTTCTCTTCCTCAGTCAAATGGTCATAAGGAACTCCCTATGAGGCTATAGGTGTGACTGCAGTAAAGATCATAGGCATTTGGGCAACTTCCTCATGCAACTTATTTGTGCCTTCAGGTCCTGCTCGGGACTGATCTCTGATATACCACTTCCATTTAATGATGGAGTGTTGCTTTGCATGTCCAACTTTATGACTCTGTGGGTCAGATAACACCCAGTTCATGATGGGAAGCTCAGGCCTCATGGTGACTTGGTGGCCCATGGTTAGGTGTTCAGTCTCTACTAAAGCCCAGTAACAAGCCAAAAGCTGTTTC
>NW_006921709.1:1856155-1857369 GCF_000298275.1 Orycteropus afer afer | reverse complement strand
TGCTCAAGCAATGAAACCACATCAGGAACAGCAGCTGCAGTTGGAGTCACCACCTGATTAAGTTTATGATAATCTACTGTCATTCTCCAAGATCCATCTGTTTTTTGCACAGGCCAAATAGGTGAATTAAATGAGGATGTGGTGGGAATCACCACCCCTGCATCCCTCAAGTCCTTGATGGTGGCAATAATCTCTACAATCCCTCCAGGGATGTGATACTGCTTTTGATTTACTATTTTGTAGGCAGAGACAGTTCTAATGACTTCCACTTGGCTTTTCCTACCATAATAGCCCTTACTCCACATGTCAGGGAGCCAATGAGGGAATTCTGCCAATTGCTGAATATATCTATTCCAATTATGCATTCTGGCACTGGGGAAATCACTACAGGATGGGTTTGGGGACCCACTGGACCCACTGTGAGACACACCTTAGCTAAGACTCCATCAATAACTTGACTTCCATATGCCCCCACTCTGACTGGTGGGCCACAATGATGCTTTAGGTCTCCTGGAATTAGTGTCAGTTCAGAGCCAGTGTCCAGTAATCCCTGAAAAGTCTGATTATTTCCTTTTCCCCAGTGAACAGACACTCATGTAAAAGGCCTCAGATCCCTTTGGGGAAGGCTAGGAGAAAGATTGACATTATAGATTTTTGGCAATGTAGTAGGGTCCTTCCTCAAAAGGACCTGGCCTCCCCTTCATTCAAGGGGTTGTGGGTCTGTAAACTGGGAATTTTAAGTCTGGGAATTGATTGAGAGGTCATGACTGTATTCTGGCAATTCAATCTAGGTTGCTGTTCACATGATAGAATTCTTCTGTCTATATAGATCAAGTAAATATTTAATAGGCTTGCCATGTATTTCACTACTAGGAACACCATGAACAAGTAGCTAATGCCATAATTGCACATGTGTCAGACTATTCTGATTACTGTTCTGACTGCTGTCTGTTATGGTAACCACGCCCACCTTGCCTGTGTCGATTAACTGCTGCCACTTGGCCCCTACTATCATGGGGTCCAATCAGCCCCATCGTAGTTAAGTGTCTTAGTTCAATTAGGGCAGTTCCCACTGTCAAATCAGGTTTACATAAAATAGCAATCACAGCAGTCTTCAAGGATGCTGGAGCTCCCTTCATAAATTTATTCCTCACCTTACTGGTGAAAGGCATGTCTTCTGGACTTTCCATTTCTGGCTGTAGGGGTCTAATCTG
>NW_006921709.1:1854152-1855985 GCF_000298275.1 Orycteropus afer afer | reverse complement strand
GCATAATCCATGCCTCAGTAAACCAACCAAATAAACCTTTTCTAACCCCTCGAGCTGAAACATTGAATGAAGAATCCACACTTAGTGGGCCTAAATCAATAAACTCAGACTGATCCAATCTTACATTCCTTGCACCATTATCCCACACCCTCAGTAGCCATTCCCATACATATTCTCAGGTTTCTGTTTGTACCTGTTTACAAAATCAAGTAGGTCTTTTTGGGTATAGTGTACCACCTCCTTAGTCACACTTTCTATTTCACCTTTTGGGGCTCGCTTGGACTTAACTTTAGTCTAGCAGCAACAATAGGTGTTTGAGGCAGTTCCTGAGAGCATTCAGGAATGTCTTCCATGGCCTCTGCCTCAGGCAATGACCCAGCAGGATTGGTTTGGCTAGTCCCATCAAACTGAGGTGGAGGGGATAATGGTTTTACACTAATCCGTTCAGATAGGAGGGATTCACCAGAATTTACAGGCTCCATAGCCTGATCTTCCTGATTATCTGTCCATATGTCCCCATTCCAGGTTTCAGGATCCCATTTTTTCCCAATCAATGCCCTCACTTTAATGTCAGACACCATTCTGGGGTGGCAATTTAATTGGCGTTGTAATCCAGCCACCCTTACAATAAGACTCTGGGTTTGGTTTTCAGCAATATTAGCTCTGTTACTGGAAGGTATAAGGCTTTCTTTCAGAGCACAACTGGAAGCACTGAGGTCTTTTATGCTACGCTTAAGCTGAGACTCAGCAGCTCTGAGCTCATCTCGCTCCTTCACCACTTTGTCTAGTGTAAGTAGTACCAACCAACCAGCTTCCTTATACTCCTCATGCTGACAAAATTGCAGAAAAGTATCAAATATCCGATCACCCAGAGCCTCACTTCTCACAAGTACTTGATTTATTGGTAGTGCTCTTTCACGTATTAATGTTGCCACCTCACGCCACGGATTAGCAGGGCCCTCTTTACTAACAGAGTCAGGGTCACTACTTTCTTTAAGATTAATCAAACTGGAGAACCAATTTAGGAAGCCCATGCTTATGATTTTGTCTCTCTAGAACCACTCTTGGTACCAAATGTGTTAGACTGGGTTTTCTAGAGAAACAAAATACCAGTAAAGCTTATTTGTGTATGTATATATACAAAGACATTTATCTTAGAAAAATGGCTCACACACTTACAGAAGCTGGCAAGTCCAAAGTTTCTGGGTCAAAATTCATGCTGGAGGCTTTTCCACACCAAGCTGGAGGCTTTTCCCAATCTTGAGGAGCTCAAGGCTGGCAGTTGACTCCAATAAATGATGAATCCAAGATCTCTAGGCCAAATGGTGGACTGTTCACTCATGGACAGTTGTAGGCAGCACAACAGAATCCCGATCCACAGAAGAATGTCTCTTTTCCCAGGATGTGCTTGGATATACTGGAAACAGGCCACACCCCTAGGGAAACTCCCTTTCACCAGATTGCCTGCTCAAAACATAATCATCTGATCCCATCATGAGAATAACCACATCACAGCAGCTTAAACCACACAGAATTGTGGTCCAGCCAAAGTGACACACAGCTCCAACTATCATAGCAGACAAGCACTTTAACCAGTGCACCACAGTGACATATAAGAGGTACCTAATCCTGAGGAATGTGCAAAGACCTGGAGTCTGAAAACCAAAAGGGTAGAATATGCTCGGCATTTCTCAAACTGAAAGAACTGAAGAAAAAATTGAAGCCTTGAGTTGCAATATTGAGAGATTCTATGGGAAAAATAGTGAATGATGCAGGAAACATCAAGAGAAGATGGCAGGAATACACAGAGTCACTGTACCAAAAAGAACTGAT
>NW_006921709.1:1841639-1846213 GCF_000298275.1 Orycteropus afer afer | reverse complement strand
ACTATATGAAGAAAAATGTGGCATCAGATTGGAGGAAGAATCATTAACAACCTGAGATACACTTATGCTACGACTTTGCTTGCTGAAAGTGAGGATGACTTGAGGCACTTACTGATGAAGATCGAGGAACACAGTCTGCATTATGGATTACGTCTCATTATAAAGAAGACAAAACTCCCCACAACTGGACTGATAAACAGCATCACAATAAATGGAGAAAAGATTGAGGTTGTCAAAGAATTCACGTTACTTGGTTCTACAGTCTACACCAATGGAAGCAGCAGTCAGGACATTAGACAACGTTTAGCACTGGGAAGGTCAGCTGCGAAGGAACTCTTTCAAGTGCTGAGGAGCAAGGATGTCTCCTTGAGTACTAAGGTGTGCCTGACACAAGCCATGATATTTCCAATCACCTAGTATGCATGTGAGAGCTGGACAATGAATAAGGAAGACTGAAGAAGAGTTGACGCTTTTGAGTTGTGGTCCTAGCAAAGAATGCTGAAGGTACCATGGACTGCCAAAAGAACTAACAGATCTGTCCTGGAGGAAGTGCAGCCAGGCTGCTTCTTGGAAGCGAGAATGGCCAGACTTCATCTCACCTACTTTGGTCATGTTGTCAGAGGGGACTATTCCCTGGAGAAGGATGTCGTGCTTGGTAAAGCAGAGGGTCGATGAAGGAGGGGAAGGCCTTCGAGGAGATGTATTGACACGGTGGCTGTAACAATGGGCTCAAGTATAGCAAAGATCATGGAGCTGTCGTGGGATTGGGCAGTGTTTTGTTCTGCTGTGCTATGAGTCGGAAATGACTCGACAGCACCTAACAACAACAACTGTCCCACCTCAACTTTATTGAAAGTCTCCATTTTTATATTTGACTAAACCTGAATTGAGAGGGTATAAATTTTGCTTTCCCTTTCTCTCTTTCTCTCTCTCTCTTTCTCTCTCTCTCTCTCTCTCATGTGTGTGTGTGTGTGTGTGTGTGTGTGTCTGTGTGTTTAGGCAGAGAGACAGACATCACTTCTTTTAACTAAACAGCTTTTTAGTAACTATGTTCTGGTACTGGTAAGGTCTAAATTAACTGACATCTGTGAAGTAACCATAGTGACCAGCATATTGCTTCTGGATCCATTAATCTTGCTGAGATTAACTGTAAATCCCAAAGGATCTCTTGCAGTGATTCAGATATAACATGTGTATTATTTGGTGACAGTCACTTTCTTTAAATGTGTATCTTAAACCAACAAAGAAATAAGATTGCCCAGTCCCTCTAGTGAGGTGATTAGAAACCCATTTCCCAAATAAGAAATCTTACAAAACACAACAAATGACCAAAAAAGTAAATATATAGAAATAGCACATGAAAAGGAACATTAATTCAACAGATCCTAATAGAATGGAAGGCCATTCACTCACGGTTGATAACTTACCTGTTTAGAACCCCAGCCTGGAAAAATGAATTGGAGACAAAATTTGAGATTCTTTAATAAAATATATCTTCCATTATGACTTAGATTATCGGAATTAGAAAGGATTAATTGAGCTAACTTTGGAAAGAGAATCATCTGGTTATTCAAGTCAGGACTAATATGCACTATTTGTAAAGACATGTTTACAACTTCGAAAGTACAGTGTACTCCCACCTAAAATCATATTTGTCTTACAACATCTTCAGAGAGTAAATAGAAATGTAGGAACTCCATTTTACAGATACATATACTGAGGCTGAAAAATGCTAAATGACTCCCTTATACTCACTTAGTATTAGAGTTTTCTCTTAAATTGGCCAAACAAATTGTTAGGATTCTGAATTGGAAAAAATTATATTTGGATGATGGTCCCAACATTCTTCTGACATCAATTCACATTACAGACAGATGAAATATACACAATTCTTGGTCTTTCTTTCAAAGTATTAGGCTTATTCTTCCTCATCTCCAAGTTTACCTGACTTAAGAAAATAATTTGATCTCTTATTTCAAACTATATCTTCATATACAAAGGAAATACCAAAATATGTTGTTGTTGTTGTTATTTGCCGTCAAGTCGGCCCCAACTCATAGCGACCCCTCCTTGTGTTTCCGAGGCAGTATCACCACGGAAGTAGGATTGCCCAACCTTCCTTCTGAGGAGTGGCTGGTTTTATATATATATTTATACCAAATATATATATATATATATGTATATATATATATATATAATTTTATAGATCCTAAGATGGACAGTTTTCCATATATTAACATCTCTGAAACTGGGTTTTGTAATCTATCCTTGGATAGTGCAAATGGTTAACCACTTGGCTGCTATCTGAAAGGTTGGAGGTTCAAGCTCACCCAGAAGCACTTCAGAATAAAAGCTTGGCAATGTACTTCAAAAAAAAACAAAAAAAACAAAAGCTATTGAAAACTCCATGAAACACAATTCTACTCCAACACACATGGGTTTGCCATGAGTCAGTGTCAATTCAATGGCAAATGGTTTAAGCAATATTTTATTATAATCACTATGAAGCAGTATCAGACATGGATTGCATTGCCTGTGAATGCACTAACATGGTCGTAACTGCCTATTTTGTCATCAGTTATGTAATTGTTGGTACTATTGCATCTACTTGCTCTTTAAAATCTCTTGAAAGATATTGCCTAATAATTTGGCATTTAAAAAAAGAAATTATCATGGGCATTCTCCTTTCAAGCAAGACAGAGTAACAAGGGTCAGATTTATTTGCCTGTTTGAAACAACTAAGAAATTGTGGGGCAGGACGTAGTGGCAAGTGTTTTCAAGACATGGGACATCAATTAAAAAAAGACAGAGATGTTTGTGAGAAAATAAACAAATAAGTAATAAGTCGACAAGGTAAGTCCTATGGTTACACCAGTCAACTGTTTCAAGAGAGTTTCCAAACTGCAGTGAAGACAAAGGATGAAAAGGGTTAAGAAAAAAACCTAGTAGAAATAATGTCTAACATTTTTCCAAATTTGATGACAAGTGTAAACCCACAGATCCAGTAATCTCAAGTAACCCTAAACAAGATCTTTATGGGATCAAATTGACAACAACAACTTGCAAGATTAGATAGAAAGCTTAGGGGGCAGAGAGTTTATGTCAGCGGAGAGGAACAACTCAAACAGTGGGTGAGAAAGGTCGCACAGCTCAAAGAATGTAATCAGTGTCACTGGGCTATACATGCAGAAGCTGTTCAAATGGTGTAGGTTTTGCTGTATATATTCTCAACAACAAAAAATAAATAAAACTTTAAAAAAAAAATAAAATGCTGAGTATAAATTGTAATAAACTGCTATACACATAAAGAATAACAGGATTTTTGTTCAAGAAAAGTTTGACACCAATTAAAAGTATGAAAAAGACAATCATAAACACAAGGAAATACATCAAGGCACATCACAATTGAATTGCTCAAAACCAGTGATAAATAGTCTTAAAAGCAGACAAAGAGTAAAAACATGGCATGAACAGAAGGAAAATGATAAAGATGACAACAGATTTCTCACTAAAACAAACAAACAATGCAAGTGAAGAAACAATGGAGCAACATCTTTAAAGTACAGAAAGGAAAAAAAAAATACCCTATCAACCTAGAAGTTTATATCTGGAAAAATAAATATTTCAAAAATGAAGACAAAATAAAAAGACAACTTCAAATGTACACAAGCTGAGAGACTTTATTATCAGCAGACTCACATTACAAGAAGGTTAAAAGAAGCAATCCAAGCAGAAGAGAAATGATATCAGATGGAAATTCAGATCTAACAATGGAATGAAGAGTACTGTTTTGGATTGAATTGTGTACCCCAAGAATATATGTTGAAGTTCTAATCTCTAGCACCTTTGTATGTAAGCTTACTGGAAATGGAGTTTTGAAGATGTGATCAGTTAACATGAGTTCATAGTGGAGTAGTATGGACCCTAATCCAATAGGAGTTGTTGTTGTTGTTGTTATGTGCCCTCGAGTTGGACCTGACTCATAGCGACCCTCCCTTGGGTATCCCAGGCAGTATCACTACAGAAGTAGATTGCCCAACCTTCCTTCTGAGGAGTGGCTGGTGGGTTTGAACCACCAGCTTCCTGGTTAGCAGTCAAGTACCTTAGGCACTGTGCTACCAGAGCTCCTAATCCAATAGGAGTGGTACCCTTATAAAAGAGAAGAGATACAGAGAGAGACAGAGGGAATGGGCATGTGAAGATGAAGTCAGAGAATAGTTATGTTGCCACAAGTCAAAGATTTCCTGTGGTTACCAGAAGCTAGGAGGCATAAAAAAAGATCTTCCTCTTGAGCCTCAGAAAGTACATGATCTTGCTGACATCCTGAATTCAGACCTCTAGCTTCCAGAATTGTGAGAAAATGCATTTCTGTTATTTTAAGCCACACACTTCATGGTTCTTTGTTACAGCAGCACAAAGAAAATAATACAAGCACCCAAAACTACATGAGTAAAAAGTCACTGTGTGCACAGAACAAAGTATAAATTTGGTGTTAGTTATGCAAATACTCATTTTGGAGTTTTTGTTGTAATTTTTTGGTTTTTTGAGTTGACTGCCATTTCATATTTTCTTTT
>NW_006921709.1:1838070-1841539 GCF_000298275.1 Orycteropus afer afer | reverse complement strand
GAAATGACTCGACGGCACTTAACAACAACAACAACAATACTGAGGAATATGATGCTGAGACAAGATGGGAGAGAATGAGAGCCTGACACAGTTATAAATGTGTTTTAGATAGATGTCTAACAGTGATTACTTGGGAAGCTTAGATTCAATGGGATACTAGTCAATGGGCCTTTCATGAAAAAGGAAAGAACAATGGAAAAAATACCTATTTGTAGCATTTTTCTAATTTCTATGTTATAAATACTCCCACAATGGTCAATTTCCAGCTACCAACAATTTAACCATCAACTTACAAAATCTAATATTTAACAAGCAGCTCTTATCAGCCAGTACTACCAGCTCTAGCATACCACTACTAATAAATTTTGGGTGCCTTACTTGCACAAGCCCTTTAAATGTGTCTTAGGTAGGGTCCTCATAGAAGTAAGCTCTGAGACAGACCTTTGGGACCTAAGGCACTTGACTGCTCACCAGAAGGCTGGAGGTTCAAACCCACCAGCCACTCCTCAGAAGGAAGGTTGGGCAATCCTACTTCCATAGGGATACTGCCTCGGAAACCCAAGGAGGGGTCACTATGAGTTGGGGCCGACTTGATGGCAAACAACAACAACAACAACAACAACAATTCCTTTGGAAAGTTGTGAAGTGGGGCAGGGAAGTGAAAACAGGAAAAGGGCATTTTTAAGGCCACTACCATTGTGAATGACTAGAGCTTAATCCTGCTGGAAGGTTCTGGGAAAGAGTGTGATAGCACACCTCAGAGTTAACTTACTCAAGAAGCAAGGGAGTTGGAGTATTTACATTCTAACTCCTGTTAGTCATCAGCTGAGGTCTGCTCTTGAGGCAGAATATTTCTCTGTTATATTTGGCATTTCCTGAAATGGCAAAGTGGCTTTCCATTGCTTTGGAAATTTGTGAAGCATGGAGATGCAAATATTAGCAGTTGGAGCTCAGCCAACAAGAACAGAAGTGAAAAGGCCTAGGGGATATGGGCAGAGCAACAACAGCATCTGCTATAAAATGCCCTGTACATAATTTTGTATTTGTAATTTACAATTTTTTTTTCTTAAATTGGGCCCTCAGATTTTTATTATTTCAGGACTTGCAAAACCTGGACCATCATAGTGATAGCCCCTACTCATTGAAAAATATGGCATGTATAGGGAATTTTAAGGAAATTTAATAGAACTGTATCAGAGTTGATGATAGGAAAGGCAGTAAGAGATGAATCTAGACTGCTGTTTTCTGCATGATTCAGCTGAACTTGTGGCATCCATTCCTGGTCCAGGTGGACAGAGAATCCTCTTTCTGGGATAGGCTGTTGTCATGATGAAAAGCAAGACCATAATAGGGCTGATAGAAACTCACAATGCCTCTGACAGCTATTGCTCACAAATGGCACATGTCAAACCTCTTGATACTCCATTAGCCAAAGCAATTCACTTGCCCGAGTCCAAATCCAGTAAGGCAGAGAAATATAGTCCACATACAGGGAAGGAAGTGATGACTAAGTGAGGACAATAGTACAATCTACCAGAAGATTTTCACCCAATGCTAATAAGGGTTAACTAGAGGTAGTGACATTTCTGATATCTTTTTCTCTTATGCTTTACTCTACTGTTATTTTTAATGAGAATGTAGCAACCTTACCCAAAATTGTAAGGATATTTCTTTAAATAATAGAAGATGATCTCAAATACTGAAGAACATTTATTTGACAATACTTTTTCAAAGTGTTCCTTATTTAATCCTTTTGTTAAGTGTGTTAATGCACATATAAAGAGCCTAGCTTCTAAACTTCTTAAAACTATCAATTAGCATACATAGTATCTTTAAACCATTAAGATTCATTATATTCCTATTTCTGATTCCTTACTAATATTTTCTCATCTAAATATTTCTCTATTTTGTATGTATCTTTGCAAACCACTCTCAAATAATTTGTGAAGTAAGATGAGAAATAAAGAAACAGATTATTGGAAAAATGAAGGAATAAAGGGTGATGGGAGTCATTGTAGCAATGCTTAGCACTGGTCGCACATACAAACCACCTGGTGAGGTATTTTTGAAATCTATGGGGAAAACCCTAGAGATTCTGGTTTAGTTGTTGCGGACTGGGGTAATTTTAAAAAGTTCTCCAAGAGATGAGAGAAATTGAATAAACAAATGGTTAAATAAATGAAAACAACATGATGAATATGATCAATGTCACTGAACTGTACATATAAGAAACACTGAATTGCCAAATGTCTTGTGTGTGTGTGTGTGTATATATCACAAAAACTAATTTAAAATAAATAAATATTAGGCTGCGAAGGAGCCTCAGAAAAGCCCCGGGTGTCCCTGCAATTCAGTTAAGGAAAGAAAATCGTGAAAACAGAACAGAAGGGTCAGTTCTACTTATGAGCACTAGTAGGTCGGGAAGTTATCTTATAAACTGGAAGGAAGGAAGGTTGGGCAATCTACTTCCGTAGTGATATAGCCTTGGAAACCCAAGGAGGGGTCGCTATGAGTTGGGTCCCACTTGACGACACATAACAACAACAACATGCTGAAATGATGAAAAGTTGATGCTTCTGAATATTGAAGTAAATCTCATAAGTGTATGCAGTTTGAGGTTGACTGAGTTAGGGAGAGTGAGTGATATTCTCACTGATGCCAAATTTTTCCCAGGCACCACCCAAAATCAGACTGTATGAGACAATTGCTTTGGGGGTAAATGAGGAGCTTTTTCTGCTCTGTTCTTCAGAACTTGGTTGACTAGCATGAGTCTATTCTCTATGAAGATGTTGGACTCATACGAAATTGTATATACCCAGACAAGGGAGGAGGAATAGAGGTATTTTAAGAATGTGGTTTCTTTGCTTCGAACTCTCCAGACTTAAATTATTTTATTCTGTGCATAGTTCAGTTATTTATGGGTATAATATTGATAACTTTTTTTTTTTAATCTCCCTCTGTCCCACCTCATTTTGGATATTTAAAGTGATCAAGGGTGCAGCCATTTTTAATGTTTACAAGTCACAATCATTTTGAATTTTAAAGTGACAGCGTTCTCATTCGGATCCCATGGACCAAAGAACAGGCAGCGAGGTGGGAAGCAGGGAGAGAACAGAAAAGGCAAAGGGGACCGGAACAGATTGAGGAGTCAGCCGCAGGGACCCAGGTGAAGAGAGGGAACCCAGGCCACGCCCCACAAGGAGCGACGCAGGAAGGCAGGGAGAGGACAGAAAAAAAAAAAGGGGGGTTAAGAATAGATCGAGGATTCAACCACAGGGAGCCAGGTGAGGAGAGGGAACCCAGGCCACCCCCACAAGCAGCGAGGCGGGAAGCAAGGAGAGGACTGAAAAGGCAAAAGGGACTGGAAAAGATGGAGGAGTTAGCCACAGGGATCCAGGTAAGGGTGGTTGGAGGGTTTTCCAACAGCTAAGGGGGACAAACTTGTCTGTCAGTTTGTCCTACTGTGGTG
>NW_006921709.1:1835998-1837187 GCF_000298275.1 Orycteropus afer afer | reverse complement strand
GGTAGTTGGAAAATTTGGCCTTGGTGACAGAAATAATGCTGGAACTCACATGGTAAAATTTTGCAAGACCAAGAACTTGTTCATTGCAAACACCTTTTTCAACAACAAAAATGGCAGCTGTACACGTGGACTTCACCAGATGGAACACACAGGAATCAGATACAGCTGTGGCAAGAGGTGATGGAAAAGCTCAATATCAGCCAAAAGCAGACCAGGAGCTAATTGTGGAACAGACCATATGCAAGTTCAACTTGAAGTTAAAGACAATTAAAACGAGTCCATGGGAACCAAAATATGATCTAGAATATATCACTCCTGAATTCAGAGACTATCTACAGAATAGATTTGATGCATTGTATACCAATGACTGGAAACCAGATGAATTGTGGGATGACAACAAGAGCATCATCCATGAAGAAAGCTAAAGGTCACTAAAAAGACAACAAAAGAAGAGAAGACCACAATGGATGTCAGAAGAGACTCTGAAACTTGCCCTTGAGTGGAGAGCAGCTAAAGCAAATGGAAGAAATGACAAGATAAAAGAATTGAATCAAAGATTTCAAAGAGCAGCTCGAGGAGACAAAGCCAAATACCATAATGTGCAAAGACCTGGAGTTAGAAAACCAAAAGGGAAGAACACATCAGCATTTCTCAAGATGAAAGAATTGAAGAAAAAATTTAAGCCTTGAGTTGCAATACTGAAATATTCTAAGGACAAAAGGGAGCTCTGGTAGCACTTGACTGCTAACCAGAATGCTGGTGGTTCAAACTCACCAGCCACTCCTCGGAAGGAAGGTTGGGCAATCTACTTCTGTAGTGATACTGCCTCAGAAACCCAAGGAGGGGTAGCTACGAGTCGGGTCTGACTCGACGGCACATAACAACAAGAACAAGGACAAAACATTGAATGATGCAGGGAACATCAAAAGAAGATGGAAGGCATACACAGAGTCACTGTACCAAAAATAACTGGTCGCTCTTCATCCATTTCAGGAGGTGGCATATGATCTAGAAGGAGGAAGTCGAAACTGCAATGAAGGAATTGGCGAAGAACAAAGCTCTGGAAATTGACGGAATACCCATTGAGATATTTCAACAAATGGATGTCGCACTGGAGGCACTCACTTTGTTATGACAAGAGATTTGGAAGACAGCTACTTGGCCAACTGACTGGAAGAGATCCATATTT
>NW_006921709.1:1829709-1831131 GCF_000298275.1 Orycteropus afer afer | reverse complement strand
GCCTCTCAATCCTTTGAAGACACCTAAAGATAATTCTTTGGAATTCCTTATCAGAAAGTTCCAATGTGCTTCTTCCTCAGGGATATGTTCTGGGTCTGTATCCTGATCCCTTGTTTCTACCACTTTATCCTGCTTCTTTGTGTGGACTGTGATGGTCTGTTGTCTCCGAGGCATCACGGCGTTGTTGTATTTAGATCTCTGTTAACTGTTTGTGAAGAGCAGCCCACAGTGATGCAGGCTCTTCTTGGTGGTTTTCTGTCATTGGCCCATTGGTGGAGAAGGAGGTAGTGGCTCTCGCTCAGTAAGTGAAGTTGTAGGAGGTGTGGGTGTAGTTGTGTCTTATGTGGACTGTTGCTGTCTCCCACTCAGTGATACAAAAATTACAATTGAATAACCATCAAAAAACTAAAAGCACATGGAGAAAAAACACACCTTATAATCACACAGGAACAGTAACCAAAAAACGAAAAAAGGGAAAAAGAAGAAGAAAAAACAAGAAAACCTGCAATATCTGGGGATAGGGCACTAAGATAAAAAAGGTAGAGAAGGAAAATAATGAAGAAAAAAATGGGAAAAATGCAAAAAGAACAACAAGGAACAGGGTTAAGCACAAGAAAAAAAGGGAAAAAAGAAATTAAATTAAAAAAAAAAAAAATTCAACCAAAGAAAAAAAAGCTGAAAACTAGGACCTAGGAGGGGAAGAATGAGATTAATAGTAAAAAGGACAAAAGTATTAATAATAATAATTGTTTTTAAACAGACAAATACAAGCAAACTAATCACCAGAAAAAAGAAAGTGAAAAAGAAAAAAGAAAAGAAAAAAAATCGGTAGAGGACAGGGCCGGGCATCCGGCTCTGTCTGAGCACACAGACTGTGATGGAGTTCCTGTGGGCCCAGAAGATGGGTGGGAGTGGGGGATGGCCACACCTCTTTTCACCAAGTGAGTGTGGGGTATAAGAGTAACAAGAGGAATGTCGCACCTTTTCAGTCTTGCAGGTCCGGAGTGTCCTTGGGGTTGCTGGAAAGCTGAACCTCTTCTTAAGCTCCTGGAATCTCAGAGAGCACTGTCTCTTTAAATATCCAAAATAGTCAAGCAGCTTGTAACATTCAAAATGTCAGCGCCCTCTGGACTGTCAAAAGTCCACAGCTCAGCCTGCTTTTCTCTTCACCTTCTCCATTTATTCTCCAGCCACAAAGCAGTCTCTGTGCAGCCCCTGGCTAGCAGTGCTGATTTTTAGGTTAATTCTTAGGTTCTACCACTACTCGGGAATCTCCAAGCTGTCGGTGCCGTGAGGATCGCTCAGGATTGTTGCCAGACCACAGCTCCATGTGTCTCCTTTTTTGGTATTTTCATGCAAATTCTTCTGCTAGTTGGGGTTTAGTCCACTTCTATATCCTTCCCTTCAAGGCTCAGGGGTCCA
>NW_006921709.1:1814943-1829609 GCF_000298275.1 Orycteropus afer afer | reverse complement strand
CAAGGCTCAGGGGTCCAGGATTATCTTCTGTGTCTGTGTTAATTGGTTTCCCTTTTCTTTGTTGAAGAGGGTCTGTGCAGTCTTTCTGCCTATTCTGCCATTTTACCGGAACTTGTTCCATTTCATATTTTCTTGCAAATTAACAACCTAATTCTCTACAGGACCTATGATGGGAAGATATCCATAAGTGAATAAAGTATGTTAACTTTTATTATTGAGATTTGCGTTGTTGTTAGTTTCCATTCAGTTGGAAACTCAATGGTGTCCTTATGTATAACAGAACAAAATGTTGACTGGTCCTGTGCCATTTCCATGGTTGTCGGTCTATGTGAGTCCATTGTTGGAGCTATTGTTTCCACCTATCTCCATGAGGCTTCCTCTTGCTTTCACTGACCCTCTCCCAAATAGGATGTCCTTTTCTATTGTTTGATCTTTCCTGATCATATGTCCAAGCTAAGAGAACTGAAGTCTTGCCATCATAAAAGAATTGTCTATCATGCACTAAACAAAGCAACTAAAGGCAAGAAAAATTGCTAATTACTTCAGTATGTTGTTCTTGTTCTTAGGTGTCATCAACTCATTTCCTACTCACAGTGATCCTATGTACAACAGAATGAAACACTGCCAAGTCCTACACCATCCTCACAGTCATTGCTGTGTTTGAGCCCATTGTTGTCGCCACTGTGTCAATCCATCTCATTAAGACTTTCTCTTACTGATCCTCTACTTTACCAAGTATGATGTCTTTCTCCAGAGACTAGACCCTCCTGATAACATGTGCAAAGCACGTGAGATGAAGTCTTGCCATCCTTGCTTCTAAGGAGCATTCTGGCTGTACTTCTTCCAAGACAGATTTTTTTGTTCTTCTGGCAGTTCATGATGTATTTAATATTATTTGCCAATACCATAAATCAAAAGCATAAATTCTTCTTTGGTCTTCCTTATTCATTATCCAAATTTTACCTGAATATGAGGTAATTGAAAATACTATGACTTGGGACAGGAGTGCCTTATTTGTCAAAGTGACATTGTTGCTTTTTAACTCTTTAAAGAGATCTTTTGCTGCAGATTTGCCCAATGTAATATGTCTTTTGATTTCTTGATACCTGCTTCCATTGGCATTGATTGTAGATACAGGTAAAATGAAATCCTCGACACATTTAATCTTTTCTCCATTTATCATCATGTTGCTTATTGGTCCAGTTGTGAGGATTTTTGTTTTCTTTCTTGATATATTATGTTGAAGCCTAATATATATACTGAAGGCTCTAGTCTTTGATCTTTATCAGTAACTAGTTTAAATCCTCTTCACTTTCAAGAAGCAAGGTTTTGTCATCTGCTTTCAGCCAACATCCATCTGATATTAACAATTATATCCCTTATTCTATGTCCTCTTCTGAATCTGGCTTGAATTTCTGGCAGTTCTCTGCCAATATACTGCTGCAACTATTTGTGAATTATTTTCAGAAAAATTTTACTTGCATGTGATATTATTCGATAATTTCCACAGTCTGTTGGACCTTTCTTTGAAATGGACACAGGTATGGATCTCTTCCAGTTGGTTGGCCAGGTATCTGTCTTCTAAATTTCTTGGCATTGACAAGTGAGCACCTCCAGCACTGCACCCATTTTTTTGAAACATCTTAATGGGTATTCTGTAAATTCCTGGAGCCCTGTTTTTGAACGATGCCTTCAGTGCAGCTTGGACTTTCCCCTTCAATATCATAGCTTTTAATCAGATGCTAACTCCTTAAATAGTTGAAAGTCAACAAATTTTATTTTGGTATCATGTGACTATGTACCGTAAAATAAATTTCAAAGGAAAAAGAAGCTGATGTGACTGATAAGTGTGTTTAGCAGGACTGTTGTTGAATCATTTTGTTGTAGCTTAATTGGCTGCATCTTTTTACCCTTTGCCATTCATAAAATGATTTCCATCTTATAACTGATGGAATCTTAGATTCTATGATATGTGATAGCTCATGATGCAGTCAAAATTGTTCTCATCCCCTCTTGCTGATGATGGACCTTTGCTGGAAGCTACCTTCTCTGCTTTATTGATGGTTAGCATATCAGAAAGTCCAAAGTAGTGAAAAACAAAGCCAAGTATTGAATATTTGAGGCCTATTCCAACCATGAAATTACCCAACTCTAACAGCAAATTATCTTTTGTTCACCTTGCAACAATTACTCCAGATCACAATTGCTGTTTTGTTAAATAGAATATGCTCATTTCCTGTGTGATGAGTTGAACTGCCTTCCCCAAAAAATATGTACTTGAATCCTAAAGTCTGTACCTGTTGATATAAGCTAATGTAATGTAATAACCTTACATTTAATGAATGTAAATTAATGAAATCTAATGTAATGTGATAATTCAGTTAGTTGAGGTCCTACCGGTGTACAGGGAATCCTAAACTTAATTAATGACTTCTGAGTTATATAAAGAGCAAGAGCAGCATAGAAACTGAAACATATACACACAGGAAGGCAGAAGTCATATGAGTATCATCTATAAGCCAATGTACTCCAAGGAACCAAAGAAAACCCAGGGCTACTGACAAGGTAGGAATCAATATTGTAGAAACCCTGATTTGGACTTTTAACATCCAAGGCTGTGAGAAAATAAATATATATTTTTCAAAACCACCCACTTGTGATATTCGTATTAAAGCATCACTAGGAAATTTCCAGATGAAGATAGACTGGGAAGAAGGATAGAACCATCTGCTTCTCAAAGAATTGGCCAGTGAAAACCTTATGAATGTCAGTGAAACACTGAAAAGCTGTGAAACACTGAGTGATGAAAGTTGATCCAGCAGAATGTGCAAATTATTGAACAATATCAGAAATATCACAAAAAAGTAAAATCTTGCTGAAGATTTTTCAAAAACTGTTGTAGCAGTATATTGACAGGGAATTTTCAGAAATTCAAGCGGGATTCAGAAAAGGAAGTGGGACAAGGGATATCATTGCTGATATCAGATGGATCTTAGCTGAAAACAAAGAATACCAGAAAGATGTCTACTTGTGTTTTAGGAGCTCTGGTAGCATAGTGGCTAAGTCAATTGCCTGCTAACCAGACGGCTGGCGGTTCAAACCCACCAGCCACTCCTCGGAAGGAAGGTTGGGCAATCCTACTTCCGTAGTGATACTGCCTCGGAAACCCAAGGAGGGGTCACTATGAGTCGGGGCCGACTCGACAGCACATAACAACATAACAACTTGTGTTTTATTGACTATGCAAAGGCATTCGATTATGTGAATCATAACAAATTATGGATAACACTGAGAAGAATAGGAATTCCAGAACACTTCATTGTACTCATGAGAAACCTGTACATAGACCAAGAGGCTGTTGTTCAAACCAAACAAGGAGATACTGCATGGTTTAAAATCAGAAAGGGTGTACATAAGGGTTGTATCCTCTCACCATACTTATTATAGCTCTATGCTGAGCAAATAATCTGAGAAACTGGACAATATGAAGAAGAATGTGGTATCAGGATTGGAAGAAGTATTAACAACCTGTGATATCCACGTGACACAACATTGCTTGCTGAAAGTGAAGAAACATTTACTGATAAAAATCAAAGACTACAGTGCTAAGTATGGATTACATCTCAACATAAAGAAAAGAAAATCCTCAAAACTGGATCTATAAGCAACATCATGATTAATGGAGAAAAGATTGAAATTGTCAGGGATTTCATTTTACTTGGATCCACAGTCAACATCCATGGAAGCAGCAGTCAGGAAATCAGATGTCATATTGCACTATCTGCTGTAAAAGACCTCTTTATATATATACATTTTATTTCTCAAACTCAAAGCTTTATTTAATCAAAATCTAACACATTTTGCATTGACAAGTGATTTCTTTAAAGATCTCTTTAAAGCACTGAAGAGCAAAGTTGTCTCTTTGAAAACTAAGGTGCGCCTAACCCAAGGTTTGGTATTTTCAATCACCTCTCATGCATGTAAAAGCTGGATGATGAATAAGGAAGACTGTCACTGTTTACCAGCTGGAACCTGAAAGATCGGAGCCACTGAAGAAAATTTACAAGAGAAAAGCGAGGCACAGGGGGACTAAGAGAATTCTTAGACCCCATTTATTGTCAGTACGGAGTTTATAAATCATATTGAGAACTATATTTGTCCAATACTAGAATCTTATCAAGGCTTACAAAGAACAAAGTTTCTAAGATGTCTATAATCTCTAACTGAATTCAGGTGCAGAATTCATAAACATTCTTTACTGGGAACTATGAGCTTTCTTGAAGGTCAGAATGAGTTTTGTCTAGAACTTCTTGACCTGGAGACTTGCTGGCATGCCCTTATTTCAGACAGCTGTATTCAGCATTCTTCCTGCAAGCACTTGCAGGCAGTACTGTAAACAAGGCACGCAGCTTTCTTTCCCAGGACGATTCCAACTACTCCTCACAGAAGACCAAAGAAGAATTGATTCCTTTGAATTGTGGTATTGGTTAAGAATACTAAAAATAACATGGACTGCCAGAAATCCAAACAAATCTGTCTTGGAAGTGCAGTCAGGATGTTCCTTGGAAGTGAGAATGGCCAGATTTCCTCCCACTACTTTGTTCATATTGTCAGAAGGGACCATCTCCTGGAGAAAGATATCATGCTTGGTAGAGTTGTTGTTGTTGTTGTTAAGTGTCATCGAGTCATTTCTGACTCATAGCGACCCTATGCACAGCAGAACGAAACACTGCCCTATCCAGCGCCAGCCCCACAATCCCTGCTATACTTGAGCCCATCATCTCAGCCACCGTGTCAATCCATCTTGGTAGAGTAGAGGGTCAGCAAAGAAGGGGAAGACCCTCAGTGACATGGATTGATATAGTGGTTACAATTATGGACTCAAGTATAGCAAGGATTGTGAGAATGGTGCAGGACTGGGCAGTGTTTCATTCTTCTGTACATAGGGTTGCTATGAGTCAGAGCTGACTCGATGGCATCTAACAACAACAACACAACATGTGTGGGATATTTTTCACATCATAATTCACTATGAATTCATCTTTTTTCATCTACCCAAAACATTAGATGAGGTAAGGAAAAACTATAGACTTTAGAATCTCTGCTGTTATTTCCCCAATTCTATATCCCATGGATACATGCTGAATCTCACTCTTGCTAGCTGAATATGTTATGGACCTAGGTCCCTAATTAGAAAAGTCTTTTCTGAGATTTCCAGGTGTAACCAAGAGTACATTTCTCCAGATATTTTAATCTCATTTTAAAAATTGTACTTGGTTCAGGGGAATACTCTGAAATAAAACCTTATCTGCCTCTTAGCACTCTCCTTCCTCCCAGGAGGCAGGAGCAGGGAACACATCTCACTGAAAGCTTTCCCACTGCAATTTAACCATATTTGCTTTTATTCTCTCTTCAAGTTGAGAAGAGCTCACTACTGTTTTCTATTTTATAATCCTCAGAGACTTGAGGATTGTTAGTAAGACCATTCCAAAGCTCTTTTTTTTTTTTTTTTTGATGCTTTACAAATTTATTCCTTTAAACTTTCATCATTTGTTTAGTCTTTCAACATTTCAATTACTCTCCCCTGACCACCCACAGAGTGATATATCTTTCCCATCTATAGAGTGTTATTCTCAAATAAGAATGTAGCCAATATAAAGGATTAGAGAATATGACTGCTTTTCTCCTTCCTTTCTGAGATGACAATAAGTGCACTAGACCTTCACTTCTCAAACTTCAAATGAGTAGTATGAAATGGGTTTAAGAGGACAGGCTTGGGAGCCTAGTGACTGGGTTTGATTCTCAGATTTGCCCTTACTAGCTCTGTGATCTTGACAAATTATTTAACCTCTCTGTGCCTCATAATCTTTACCTATAAATTGAGGATACTAATATCTTCATTGAATTATTCTAAGAATAAGTTAATATAAAGTATATGAAATGATACCTACCAATATTAACTGTTGTCTAAGTTTTAAAATCAACAGTAGATCGTGTATGTTATTATTTATACCAGAAGCTTATTTTGAATTATATGTATCATGTCTGTAGTAACTTAAAATGCCAGTCCATTTCATTGTAATTTTGATCTTAATCACGCTGGTATTCTCTAAGAGAAAATATGAATGTAAGGAATGCAGATATTGTTGTTGTTGTTAGGTGCCATTGAGTCAGCTTTGACTCTTAGTGACCCTATGACCCTATATACAACAGAATTAAACACTGCCCAGTCCTGCACCATCCTCACAATCCTTGCTCTGCTTGAGTTCATGATTGCAGCCACTGTGTCAATCCATCTCACTGAGGATGTTCCCTTTCTTCACTGACCCTCTACTTTACCAAGCATGATATAGTTCTCCAAGGAATGGTCCCTTCTGACAACATGACCAAAGTAGGTGAGATGAAATCTGACCATTCTCACTTCTAAGGTACATTTTGTCTGTATTTCCTCCACAATAAATTTGTTCATTCTTCTGGCAGTCCATGGTCTTTTCACTATTATTTGCCAACACCACAATCCAAAGGCATCAACTCTTTGTTCTTCTTTATTCATGGTCCACCTTTCACATGCATATAAGCCTATTGAAAATACCATGGCTTGGGTTAACCACTCCTTAGTCTTCAAAGTGACATATTAATTCTTATAATTCCTTTTTAAAGTATTGTCTCAAATTTTCCGAACTCTGATTGCCTTAGCTTTTTAAGTAGTTATTGTAATAAGGAAAAATGTTTTCTTGTGTTGAGCTGTAAATAGGAGGACCAACCATCTCAGAGATTTGCCTAGAACTGAGAGGTTTCCTGAAACATGGGGATTTCACTGCAAAAATCTTTGCAAACCTGAATGGCTGGCCTTTTAGTTGTCAAAGTCCTAGAAAATGTGGCGATAGAAGAGGAAAAGGAAGAAACTAGAAGATTTAGTAGGAATTTCATCAGATACCAAAAAAATTCTTAAGACAGCACCATAGTTCTTGATTTTAGACTCATGCAAACCCTGATGAGTCTCTCAAGAGTGAAATTGCACCAAACTAATTAATTCTAAATGTCAGGATTTTAGGCTTCAGTTTCTGCTATTATCATAATTTGGGGGATATATTTCTTCTTTTTCATTTATGTTGTTCTGCCTTTTTCACACGGTTTTGTACCTGTTATTTTTCTTTTAGGTCAACTCAAATCAAAACATATTCTTGGGATAATGCCCAAGTTATCCTGGTTGGGAACAAGTGTGACATGGAAGATGAGCGGGTCATCTCAACCGAAAGAGGCCAACATTTAGGAGAACAGCTTGGTAAGAAACAAATTAATGAGAAAGAGAACTTGGTACTTACTTGTTACACTGTGCAGAATCTCAGCTAATTGCCAGGGTTGGCTTAATAAAACCTTGTCAACCTGACAGTAGAAAGTAATATATCCTCCATAACGAATAAGTGCATTTTCCTCCTACTTTCTTGTGGAATCATTTGAATCTAAACACAATAACAGGAGCAAAACTGACATCCAGAATTTGGTTTGGTACAAGGTCTTCAAATTCTTATTCCATGAGACACAAAGTTTTGGATGGAATGGGCACTGTATGCTATCGTGTGTAATGTAAGAGTTCTTAAAGAAGCCTTGGTGGTGCAATGGTTAAGCATTCAACTGCTAACTGAAAGGTCACAGGTTCAAACCCACTAGCAAATCCATGGAAGAAAAGACCTGACAGTCTTCTCCCATAAAGGTTACAGCCTAAGAACCTGATGGGGCAGTTCTGCTCTGTTCTATAGAGTTGCTATGAGTCAAATTCAACTTGACAGCATACAACAACAGTTGTTATAAAAGTATCATTGAAAGTATGGCACACAGTTGGTCATATTCTAGATTTTGATTATAGGGACACCACTAACAAGATAATACTGCTAACTGTCTGTCTCTTCATCTCTCAGGAATAGTATCGTAACTCATGCACACTTCACCACGTCCTTATAGGTAGGATCCAGTGAGAGAATAGATATGAGAGAACTTTAGATTTAGCAAAGTAATTTTAAACACAAAACATTGCATATAAGGAGAAAAATGCTAGAGTGAATAGGATAGAGGTTCAGTACAAAGGAGGAGATCATGATTTATTTATTAATTCAAGACACTTTAGCTGAGCATGTATTATATGCTCTACATACATACTCTACAGTTTTGCCAGGCATTAGGGAGAGGGGATACAGAAAATATGATACCCATTCCCTCAAGGAGCTCTCAGTGGAGTGGGGTGACAAGATGTACACAGGAAAGCAGAATAGAAGACAAAGCAAGATGCAAAGAAAATGGAGATACCATTTACTCCTCCAGCAAATAACTTACTGAACAATGAATAAAAACAAGCACAGAGTGAGATCTCAGAACTCTCGATGGAAGCTTAGGTGTTGGAGAGTAGGAGTGAGTTCAGAAGTAGAGGACAGGAGGTATGGGGAGAGCATGGAATCTGGGAGAATCTATCCACTAACATCTACAGCACTTGCTCAAGCCATTTTGGAATGGGGCTGGGCAACATCCCAAACAGGGAACATAGGGAGCAAATCTGTAGAAGCTGTAGCCTGATTTTTTAAGGCAATGCTGATGGGCCGTGGGAGTCTGTGAGCCACACAATTGGGAAGGGATAAAGAGAGCACCTGAATCTCACCCAAGACAGACAGGCGCTAGGACCTGGAGGAACTGCAATGGCAGCAGGATGAGGGTAATACTTTAGATGGTTCCCTGCCCACAGAGAGACACATGGGAGAAACTGTTCAGGGGTACCTGCAAAGGAAAGATGGAGAGAGCTCCCCACCTTCACCATAGGAAAGTCAAGCCGTATTGCTTCCAGAGGTGTCTGCAAACAGGTAATTGGCCCGCATCGCTCATGCATATTTTATTACAGAGATCAAGCATCTAGAATTCCTGAATTCTGAAATAAAACTAAAGATGAGAGTGCCCACCAGTGGCTCAGAAGATACCAGACCCACTGACTTTTGGAGACCTGGTAGGGTGGAATGGAGCTGTGTCATGAGTTTTCAAGACTACAAGCCTTTTCAGAGACAGGCTGCTACATCTTCCTTCTGCAGAGTGGCTGGTGGGTGTGGGCCTCAGTCTTCAACTTGGCACACAGGCAGTTGGCCACTGCACCACGAGGGCAGCCAATCAGAAAACTTTTCCACACAAAATCCAGAGTAAATAATAATAATAATAACAATAACAATATGGCCTAAGCTCAAATAATAAAAAAAAAAAAAGGTAAAACATAAAATCACAAGAAAAGAAGGATGAATCAAAAGCAAAACATGATGAAGAAGAAACTTCTCCTATGGAAGCTAGCCTAAAAAAATGAATTGAAAATTTCAGAATCTGGTATTAAATATGCTTAAAGAAAGCAAAAAAAAAAAAAAAAAAAACACAGGAAATAAACTAGTTATCATCAGAAAATAGTTTCAGGTATAAAATGAGAAACTCAACAAGTAAATTGAAGACATCTAAAATAAGTAAATAAATAAAAGAGGGAGGGAGGAAAGGAGGGAGAGAGAGAGAGAGAGGCAAGAAAACATCTATACAAAGGAAAATATAAATAAAACCTAAGAGAGAGATCTCAAAAAAAAATGCAAATGCACAGGAAGTCATCAAGACAAAGTGTTTGATATTTTCAGGGAATAAACTCAATAATTAAATCCAGCAAACAATACAACATCAAGTTGGTAAGAAGTAAGTACAAAGTAAACTTATCAAATATAGGTTGTATATTGATGTTATTGGAGATGCACTAACAGAAATGGGGGAGGGAGGAGGATATCAAGAATAAATGTATTAAGTTATAGCTATATGTTAACTGTGCTCATATGTTAAACATTGTTGCAATTCTAAGTGATGAAATGTAATATGTATGATAACCACTAAGAACTCATCAACAACAAAAAAAAATATTCAGAAGAAAAAAAGGAAGTTAGTGAAAAGGCTCATCACAAGAAAGCAGCTAACTACAAACAAAAACAGAAAAATCAGAATAAAAAAGGCAAAAAATGATATGAAGTACTCAAAAAACAAGTAGCACAAAGAGTGTAGTAGACACTTCATTTTCATGTCTTTTTATTTTTCTGTCTTGGAAGAAGTACAGCAGGGATGCTCCTCAGAAACAAGAATTCCCAGCATTCATCTTTCATACTTTGGTCATGTTCTCAGAAGGGACCAATTGCTGGAGAAGGGTGTTGTGCTTGGTAAAGTAGAGGATCAGCAGAAAAGGGGAAGACCCTCAAAGAGATGGATTGACACTGTGGCTACAGCTATAGGCTCAAGCATAATGATGATTTTGAGAATGGTGTGAGACTGGGCAGTGTTTCATTCTGTTTCACATTGGGTCAGTAAGAATCAGAATGATTCAACAGCATCTCAAAACAATGACATGCTTAATTGTGCTCATGACGAATCTGTACATAGACCAGGAGGCTATTGCTCCAACAAACAAGGGGACAGTGCATGGTTTAAAATCAGGAAGGGAGTGTGTCAGGGTTGTATCCTTTCACCATACTTATTCAACCTGTAAAGTGAGCAGATAATCAGAGAAGCTGGACTATATGAAGAAGAACATAGCATCAGGATTGGAGGAAGAGTCATTAACAACCTGCAATACACAGATGACACAACCTTGCTTGCTGAAAAGCAAGGATGACTTGAAGCACTTACTGATGAAGATTAAAGACTTCAGTCTGTAGTATGGATTACATCTCAACATAAAGAAAATGAAAATCCTCACAGCTGGACCAATAAGCAGCATCACAATAAATGGAGAAAATATTGAAGTTGTTGAAGATTTCATATTACTTGGTTCCACAATTAACATCAATGGAAGCAGCAGTTAAGACATAACACAACATATTGCACTGGGCAAATCTGCTGCAAAAGACCTCTTTCAAATGCTGAAGAGCAAAGATGTCTCCTTGAAGACTAAGGTGTGCCTAACCCAAGCCGTGGTATTTTCAATCACCTCATATGAATGTGAAACCTGGACAATGAACAAAGAAGACTGAAGAGGAGTTGATGCTTTTGAGTTGTGGTGTTGGCAAAGAATACTGAAAGTACCATGGACTGCCAAGAGAACCAATAAATCTGTCCTGGAAGAAGTGCAGCCAGAATGCTCTTTGGAAGCAAGAATGGCCAGACTTCATCTGACCTATTTTAGTCATGTTGTCCGAAGGGACCATTCCCTGGAGAAGGATATCATGCTTGGTAAAATGGAGCATTAGTGAAAAAAGGGAAGGCCCTCAATGAGATGGATTGACACAGTGCCTGTAATGATGGGCTCATGTATAGCAAGGATTGTAAACCTGGCACAGGACTGGGCAGTATTTTGTTCTGTTGTGCATAGGGTTGCTATGAGTCAGAGCTGACTTGACAGCAGTTAACAACACAACAACAGAAATTCATTCTTTCCAAAAAAATTGAATAAAATGAACAAACCACTGGGTTGATTGACAAATGATAAAAAAAAAAAACAGAAGAGGGAAACAAACAAATTAATATTTGAAATTGATGACATTGCAACTGATCCAATAGAGAAAACAGACCATATCTGTTACTCTGAAAAGTTATACTCAAACAAATTGGAAAACTTTGATGAAATGAAAAATTCCTAGAAATCTTTCACCTACCTAAACTAACACAAATAGAGGTAGAAAATTTAAACAGACACATTATAAAAGAAGAGATTGAAGATATCATTAAAAAAAAAGAAAGAAAGAAAATGATGAACAAAAAAGACCAGGGCTCAAGTATAGCAAGGATTGTGAGGATGGCACGGGACTGGGAAGTGTCTTGTTCTGTTGTCCACAGGGTCACCATGAGTTGGAGCTGACTCAGTGGTACCTGACAACAACACTGGAGAATTCTACTAAACATTCACAGAAGAGTTGACACCAATTCTACTCAATCTCTCCAAAAACATAATACAGGAAGAAATAGCATTGAATATAAATCCAGCAAAATCACAAAAAATGAAAATTACAGACCAATATCCCTTATGACCAGTATCCCTTGAAGCACTTACTGATGAATCTCAAAGATCAAAAGATCAAAGACTTCAGCGTGGATTGCACCTCAACATAAAGAAAATAAAAATCTTCACAACTGGACTAGTAAGCAACAACATGATAAATAGAGAAAAGAATGAATTTGTCAGGGATTTCATTTTGCTGGGCTCCACAATCAACACCCATGTAAACAGTAGTCAAGAAATCAGGTATATCACACTGGGCAAATCTGCTAAAAAGACCATTTTGAAGTGCTACGGAGCAAAGAGATCACTTTGATGACTAAGGTGTACCTAATCCAAGCCATGGTATTTTCAATCACCTCATATGCATGTGAAAGCTGGACAATGAATGTTGTTGTTGTTGTTATGTTCCATCGAGTTGGACCTGACTCATAGCGACCCCTCCTTGGGTTTCTGAGGCAGTATTACTACGGAAGTAGATTGCCCCATTTGCCTTCCGAGGAGTGACTGGTGGGTTTGAGCCACGAGTCTTCTGGTTAGCAGTCAAATGCTTTAAGCACTAGGCTACCAGAGCTCCAGACAATGAATAAGGAAGACCAAAGAAAAGTTGATGCCTTTGAATTATGGTGTTAGCAAAACATACTGAAAATACCATGGACTACCAGAAGAATGAACAAATCTGTCATGGAAGAAGTATGGCCAGAATGCTCCTTGGAAGTGAGAATGGCTAGACTTTGTCTCACCTACTTTGGCCATGTGGTCAGAAGGAACCATTCTCTGATGAAAGATAATCTTTGGTAAAGTAGAGGGTCAGTAAAAAAGGGGAAAACCCTCAACAAGATGGATTGACACAGTGGCTGCAAGTACAGGCTCAAGTATAGCAAGATTTGTGAGGATAGTGTAGGACTGGGCAATGTTTTCTTCTGTTGTACTATCGCTATGAGTCAGAGCTGCCTTGGTGGCACAACAACAATATCCCTTATGACCACAGATGCAGAAATTTTCAACAAAATCCTAACCAACAGATTTCAGCAACATATAAAAAAAAAAAATCATACACCATAATCAAGTGGGATCCATACCAAGATGACAAAGATGGTTTAACATTAAAAAATCAGTCAATGTAATCCACCACATGAATGAAACAAAGGAAAAGAATCATAAGATCATATAAATTGGTGCAGAAAAGGTATTCAATAAAATTCAGCACCATTTCCTGATAAAACTTTCAGCAAAATAGGAATAGAAGCAGAATGTATCAACATGATTAAGGGCATATATGCAAAATAAACAGCAACATTATACTCAGTGGGAAAGTCTGAGAGCCTTCCCTCTTCCCTTTAGATGAAGATGCCTATTTTTTCACTGTTCTTATTCAACATTCTACTGGAAGTCCTAGACAAAGGAACAAGGCAAGAAAGAGAAATAAAAGGTATCCAAATTGGAAAAATAAGAAATAAATCTGTATTTGCTGGTAACATGATCCTATACATTTGTTGTTGTTATGTGCCGTCAAGTCGGACCCGACTAATAGCAACCCCTCCTTGGGTTTCCGAGGCAGTATCACTATAGAAGTAGACTACGCCATCTTCCTTCTGAAGAGTGACTGGTGGATTTGAACCACCAGCCTTCTGGTTAGCAATCAAGTGCCTTTGGCACTGCACTACCAGAGCTCCTGATCCTATACATAGAAGACCCTAAAGATTCCACAGAAAACTGCTAGAACTAATAGAAGAATTTAGCAATATTGTTGCAGCATACAAGATCAACACACAAAAATCAGTCGGGTTCCTCTACACTAACAAAGAGTACTCTGAAAAAGAAATCAAGAAACAAGCCTGTTCTGGTTACGTAGTGCTGCTCTGATAGGAATATACTGCAAATGGGATGCCGTAACAAACAGGAGTTTATTCTCTTACAGTTTGGAGGCTAGAAGTCTGAGTTCAAAGTGCCAGGCTCTAGGGACTGTGTGAAAGCACTTCAACCTTGGGCTTTAGCTCTGCCTCTTGTTCCCGGCCCACTGAAGCCAAAGGCATTTCTTCACTTAGGCAGCTCCTGGCTGCTGAGACTAACAAGCCCAAGGTCAACAAATAAAATGGCACAGTCCCAATGTTACCAAATCATACAGCAGACCATTAGTTCAAGTCCATTGTAAGTCCCAGGATCAACAGAGCATGGCAGGCTGCTGAACAATGACATGGCTCCATGCAGGGTCCAAGCATGCCATAAGCTACAGATATTCCCAAAGCTTCTCCTCATATACAGGAAGCAGACCATATCCCAAAGACAGCTACTCAGCTGCTTGTGGTAGATCCCACCATGGAGGTGATTGCCAGTCTCATCATGGGAAATAACTACTACCAGCTTCCCAGCCACTCAACCAGGCCCAGCCAAGTTGACACACAAACATAACTACCCCAAACACCATTTACAATAGATCCCAAATTGATAAAATACCTAGGAATTAACCTAATCAGGGGCATAAAAGACTTATGCAATATAAATTTAAAACTACAAGATACCAAAGTAGATGTACAAAAATAGAAATACATCCCAGGGTTATGGATTGGAACACTTGATATAGTTGTTGTTGTTGTTTGCCGTCGAGTCGGCCCCGACTCATAGCGACCCCTCCTTGGGTCTCCGAGGCAGTATCACTACGGAAGTAGGATTGCCCAACCTT
>NW_006921709.1:1802694-1808108 GCF_000298275.1 Orycteropus afer afer | reverse complement strand
TATATATATATATATATATATACTTTGCTGGTTTTTGTGTTTCTCTAGAGAACCCAATCCAACACACTCATTCTTCTGGAACCCCATAGTATTTTCCGTATTCTTTGCCAACACCACAATTCAAAGCATCAGTTCTTCTTCAGTCATCCTTCTTATAAAGGAAATAAACCTCAAACAGCCAAGGCAATACTGAAGACAAAGAATAAAGCAGGAGGCTTCACATTCCCCTATATCAAAACATACTATACAGCCACTGTAATCAAAACAGCATAGCATTGGTTCAATTATAGACACATAGACCAGAATTAAACCCTGCCATCTATGAAGAACTGATTTTGATGAGGGGTCAAATTCCATTCAATGGGGCAGAAACAGTCTCCTTTATAAAGAGTACTGGCAAAACTGTATATCCATCTGCTTAAAAATGAAATGGGACCTATACCTCATACCATAAACAAAAACTAACTCCAAATGATCAAAGACTTAAATGTTAAAACTCCTGAAAGAAATCATAGGTAAAAAAAATATGGGACCTAATCTTTTGAAAAGATAGGATAACACATAACAAATACATAAATAGAAGGGGAAAAAAGAGATAAATGGGACCTCATAAAAAATTAAAAATGTGTGCTCACAAAAAGACTTTATTAAGAGAATAGACAACCTGGAGACTGGGAAAAAATCTTCAGAAACAACTTATCCAGTAATGGTCTAATCTCTGAAATCTATAGAAAAGTGTAATAACTCAACAACAAAAAGATAAAACAACCCAATCACAAAATTAGCAAAGAACATGAATAGAACCTTCACCAAAGAGGACATTCAAGCAGCAGCAAATATATGAAAAGATATTCACAATCATTAGCCATTGTTGTTGTTGTTTGGTGCCATTGAGTCAGTTACAACTCATAGTGACCTTATGTACAGCAGAACAAAACACTGCTTTGTCCTGAGCTGTCCTTACAATCATTGCTATGTTTGAACCTATTGTTGCAACCATTGTGTCAATCCATTTTGTTGAGCACCTTCCTCTTTTACACTGATCCTCCACTCTACCAGGAGCTCTGGTAGGATAGTGCCTAAGGCACTTGACTGCTAACCAGAAGGCTGGTGGTTCAAGCCCACCAGCCACTCCTCAGAAGGAAGGTTGGGCAATCTACTTCCATAGTGATACTGCCTCAGCAACCCAAGGAGGGGTCGCTATGAGTCGGGTCCGACTTGATAGCACATAACAACAACAACAACAACTCCACTTTACCAAGTATTATTATTATATTTATTAGCCATTACAACACAACAATGCAACACACTGCCATGGAGTCGGATCTGACTCATAGCGACCCCTAGTGCCTAAGGCACTTGACTGCTAACCACTCCTCGAAGGAAGGTTGGGCAATCTACTTCCGTAGGGATACTGCCTCGGAAACCCAAGGAGGGGTTGCTATGAGTCGGGTCCAACTGGATGGCAAATAACAAGGACAACAATCACTGTGGAAGTAGATTGCCCAACCTTCCTTCCGAGGAATGGCTGGTGGGTTTGAACTTCCAGCCTTCTTTCTGGTTAGCAATCAAATGCCTTAAGCACTATGCCACCAAAGTTCCTAATTATTAGCCATCACAAAGATGTAAATCAAAACCACAATGAGATACCATCTTACCCCCAGCTAAAATGACACTGATCAAAAATTAAAACAAAAAAAAAAAAAAACACATAACAATAAGTGTTGGCAAAGATGTGGAGAGATTGGTAACCTTATCCATTGTTGGTGGGACTGTAAAATGGTAAAACCACAGTAGAAAATAATATGACACTTTCTCAAAAAAAAAAACTAGAAATTTAACTACCCTGTGATGCAGCAATCCCATTCCTAGGGATATACTCTATAGACATAAAAATAATGACAGGAACAGACATAGAATATATGTATGCATACTTACGATCATTGCTGCTTTATTCACAATAGCAGATAAATGGAAACAGCTGAAGTGCCCATCAGCAGATGAATGGGTAAGCAAATTGTGATATGTACATATAATGGAATGCTACACAACCATAAAAAGCAATGATTAGCCCATGAAACAGATTGTATAATGGATGGACCTGGAGGACATAATGCTAAGTGAAATAAGTCAAGCATATAAGGACAAATATTGTATGATCTCTCTTTTATAAGAAAATAAAATTCTTATTTTATAATAAAATAAAATATAAGAAAATATTTTATAAGAAAAAAAACATATATGCAGAAATAACAAGACAATGAACACAGGACAAGGAGAAAATGATAAGGTGGGAGGCAACTACCAAAAGGAAAGCATCAGGAAGAAGGAGGCACACCCAGAAAGAGAGAAAGTATTGTCAGAATGCCAGAAGGATGGAGGTATAAGAGTGGAATGGGAAAAGAGGCAGGTAAAGAACAATGCAGAGAGGACACCTGGAGAGGTAATCTGTGGAAATGAACAATGTAACCAGAAGAAGTGAGTGATGAGAAGAAATAGAGAGAGCACTATCAGTAAAATGTCAAGATGAGACTTGAATGGCCCCTAAAAGAGGGTAGAATTTGAAAAACACAAAGAAGAGGGAAGGCATTATGAGTGAAGGCACAGTGGAATGGGGACACTGAGTGAGCATAATTTGAGGGGACAGTGAATAAAATACTTGGAACACAGCATAGTTTTGAAGAAGTGGGAAGTGGATTTGGGGGATCAATACCAGTACCAAAGGTGAAGGAGGTGGAATCGCTTTTGTTGTAGATAACAGAGAACATTAACCAATTCTTAGCAAAGTGTGACTTTCCAACCTGTCTGACCAAATCCACAGTAAGAAATACATTCTTCCTGGCACACCAGTACATACACACATACATAAAAAGAGAATGAAGCAAATAAAATCACAGAACATTCTGATCTTCACTCAATAGCTTCATTCTAGTATTTTTTATCCTATATACTTTCTTTCTTCCTTTTTTTTTTTTTTTTTCCTTTATTTTTTGTTTATGATCTCAACCCATTAAATTGATTCAGGACCCAATAATGGATCTGGACATGTCATTTGAAAAACCTTGTTGTGAAGGACATGCTTTGGTATTAATCTGCTGGTGGTGAAGTGGTTCAGGCATTCAGCTGCTAACCAAAAGACTGGTGGTTCAAACCCACTAGGTGCTTTATGGGAGAAAGATGAGACAATCTGCTGCCATAAAGATTTACAACCTTGGTAACCCTATGGGTTACCTGTTCTAATCTACTGTATAGGGTTATTATGAGTCAGAATTGACTTGATAGTCATGGGTTTGGGTTTTGGTTGGTGTGTATCATGGACTGGAGAAGCAGAAACACTCTCAGAAGATATATTATCACTTGGTGATCTCAGTCTTATTACTTGGTAAGCACAGTCCACTCTGAGAGCTTGAATGTTTCCTCATGAAATTACTAAATTCATTAGATTAACATCTATCCCCTGAGGACTTCAAGAACCCTTCTACCCAACATACTTAGAGCTAAACCAAAAAACAAAAAAACAAAAACCAAACTCACTGCTATCGAGTCAATTCAGACTCATAATGACCCCTTTGGATTTCTGAGGCAGTAAATCTTCATGGAAGCAGATTGCCCAGTCTTCCTTCCACAGAGTGGCTGGTGGATTTGAACCACCAACCTTCTGGTTAGCAGCCAAATACCTTAGGCATTACACCACCAGAGCTCCTTATCCTTAGAGCTACTCCTGGATAAGTCACACAGCTGATTTCTGCTCTCACTGCAACTGTTCTTGAGCCTTTATCTTCTTGATCAAAGGGCTTCACCCCATTGTATCTATTTAACAGTTTTAAAAGTCTGAAAAACTTGGCGGTCTTTATTAGAAAGAAGACATGGATGGGAAATAATAGATCCTTTAGGGAAGAGAGAAGGGAAACCTCGGAAACAGTTGGCAGGGTGACCTCCTGAGAATTGTCTCTTCCCTCCCTGTATTCTTTTGGCCAGTCAGGGACATGCCAGTTGGGGGAGAAATTGCATGAACATGCAGGCTGTCTCTACAAATAAACATGGACATTATTCGGGTCAAAGAAAAATAGATTGAAAGCAAGAATAGCTTAATGCTGTCAATGCTATTGAGGTAGGTGTCTGGCTAAATTTTTTACCACTCTTATCAATTACTTGCTTGCTGGGTTTATCAGATATAGAAAGAGATGTTAGAGTGACAGAAATGAACCAAGAGACTGACTTCCCAGAGAACTCCATCAACTGACAGATACAGAAACTCTTCCCATGCAGTACACAGATGTGGGAAATCTCCTGAAATTGCAAGGCAGAGATGTTTTATGTCCCTGTGCAAATTCTTCCATTGGTTTCTAATTGATTTCTTGCTCTCTTTTCAATAAAAACCAACCGTTGTCATAGCAACCAACACTCATGCATTCTTGGAGAGTCATTTACGTCCTTTAATGTGGTTTGTTCTTCCCATGATTACACATGCTTCCATAAATGATCATGAGAGATAGTGAAAAATGAAAACCCATACTCTGACCATCTAAACCTAAAGATGTTAAAGGTCTTTCTTCTATTTTTTTTTTTTCAATTATTGGTAAAACTTCATTGTCCAGAATACAGTTACATACACGGAAAGGTTAGACATTATTTTGTAAATGACATTACCACATCCTGGCAGATGGCTCGAAATAACTGCTTTATCAATCTGATGACAATTAATTCTCTATGGTCAATGGTTAGGTCTATGTGACATGTGCTCATTCTAGTGACAATACTTAATAGAATTGTACTTGAGCTCTTTAAAATTCTTTTATGGCAGCTGCTTTTGCTAATGCAATCAGTTTACCAAACATTTATCAGGTGGTCATTTTATTCTTTATCAATGACAAATGCCCCTACTCTTTAGGAACAAACATTATAGTGCTTGAGATGCATGGTACAGAAAATGGGCATTTTTCTGGCCTTCATTTTACTGGCTATTTTTCTTCATTTGTTCCCCATTCTCCCTGCCCCCATTTAACACCCACTCCTTGTTGAATTTTGCCATCTTGGCTTCTCTAACATGGTCCTCTCTGTCCTCCTCCTCTCTCTCTGTTGTTGTTATGTGCTGTCGAGTTGGACCCGACTCATAGTGACCCCTCCTTGGGTTTCCAAGGCAGTATCACTACGGAAGTAGATTGCTCTCTCTAGCCATACCTTTGTTTGGCATAGACTCTGCCTCTTGTACTTAGTCTTTCCATTCATGAGCTACAATTCTTCACCCTCCCTTGGATATTCCCATCCACTTCCAAGGTTTTACTCCTCCTGAATGACTGTGAACTCAATGCCATCATATGAGCTTTAGGCTTATATACCCACCTACCAGCTGTGCATATTCACATAAATGTTGTTGTGTTGTTAAGTGCCATCGAGTCGTTGCCGACTCATAG
>NW_006921709.1:1793325-1799144 GCF_000298275.1 Orycteropus afer afer | reverse complement strand
GGAGGGTAACAAGGGAAAGTGTTCAGTGCAGATCAGTGAGTAAGCACAAGCCCGCCCGTGCTTACCTTGCTCCCGGAGTCCTGGTCCCTCTCGGACCCTCACATAAATAAGTACTTCTTAAAGGGTGGTCCTCATCATCTGTTCATAATCAGCTCGGTTCTTCTTAAAATATATATTCATTGACCCCCAACCCAGACCTATTGAATTGGAGGTTCTGGAGCTCAGGCCAAGGAGCTCTGGTGGCATAGTGCCTAAGGCATTTGACTTGTAACAAGAGGGTTGGTGGTTCAAACCACCAGCCACTCCATGGATGGAAGACTAGGAAATCTACTTCCATAAAGATTCACCACCTTGGAAACACAAAGGGGGTCACTATGAATCAGAATTGACTCAATGGCAGTGAGTTTGGTTTGGATTTGGAGCTGAAGCCCAAGAATCTAATTCTTAACAAACATCCATGTGACACTTATGCACTCCTTAGATGGTGGGAGATATTTGGAGAAAGTAGGGAACTGCCTTCAGAGCTGAATGTGATGCTATGGCTGGTGGTATTCTTCCTACGTGTGTTTTTACCTTTGCTATATATGTAGGAGCTCTGGTAGCATAGTGCCTAAGGCATTTGACTCCTAGCCAGAAGGTTGGCCATTCAAACCCACCAGGCACTCCTCGGAAGGAAGATTGGGCAATCCTACTTCCGTAGTGATACTGCCTTGGAAACCCAAGGAGGGGTCGCTGTGAGTCAGGGCTGACTCGAAGGCAAACAACAACAACAACAACATATATATATGTACTTATAATAATACATAGTAATGCTTTCTGGTTTTTATGGTATACAAAATTTATAATATGACAATAAATTATAGATGTCAATCTTATAAGTTAAATTTGTATAATATAAAACCATTAAATGAGAAATGAAAAAAATCAGAAGTTATAGTAAAAGATATATATTTTTTGCAAAAACAGAAATAGGTTAATTGGGAATGAGACAAAGAAAGGAATTTATGCAGGGAAAGATCTGAATTGCCTTGCAATTGTAGTTAAAATAATACTTGAATCATTTACACAAGCTCTTAGAGGGAAAAACTGAAGAAACTCTGGAGTTTCCCAAAAATGTACTCAGAGAAACAAAGACTGCAGATAAGTTAAATTGTTCCTGAAGAAAAGTTATTTATTTATTTATTTTTATTGATAACTTGTAAGGAGTCAGTTTTCAAGTGTCTTTAATTTCCATGAATGTTTGTTCCTAAAGAATACCAGGTATGTATTCTCTATTATTTTCCATTCAAACAATTGTCATGTTACCATGTGTACATCTTACTAAATTCCAGACCTATCCCCTGCATATCTCCCCTTGTTCAGCACAGAGACTGCATTGTGAATTCTGACAAAATATTCTTATACTTTGCAGTCTTTTCCAGCTGTACAAACCCTCTCCTTTTTCCCATTTAATGACTTTATTATTATTATTATTATTATTCATCTAACAAATATTTGTTAAAAACCCAAAAACCCACTGCCATTCAGTCAATTCCAATTCATAATGACCCTAGAGGATAGAGTAGAACTGCCTCATAGGGTTTCCAAGTCTATAAATCTTTACAGAAGCAGACTGCCTCATCATTCTCCCATTTAGCAGTTGGTAGGCTTGAACCACCAACCTTTTAGTTAGCAACCAAATGCTTAACCACTATGCCATCAGAGTTCCTGTATTTATTAAACATTTTTAATACTATTATGGAGACATAAAACATTTATCTTCCTGTTCTGGAGCTTATGTTGTGTTCTGTATATTAGAAAAACAGTTATATATCAAGGATCCATAAGAGTAGGGCTAGAAAATATTAAAACAAATGTAACTTTAATGATGAAGATGTAGGCATGAGGTGCTAATGGACAATTGCTTCTGTTTTTAGGACTATGTTGTTTCTATTTGTTGCCATCATCAGCTCCAATTCATGGCAACCTATGTATAACAAAACAAAATATTGCCCAGTCTTGTAGTATCTTCATAATCATTGGTATGTCAGATTATGAAAAAGACAAATTATGTATCTATAAATTTTGAAACATCAATATGATAAATATTGGCTAATTAACAATTCCTTCACGGGGAATAATCTCTTGAAGTAGAAAGAGGTATATTTAGGACAAATGAAGAAAGATACTGTTTTATATAGCAACATATACATCAATGGAACTGATTGTTTCTGGATTTAAGAGAAAGTACAGACCACTCACCTGTCAGTTTGTCATACTTTGGTGGCTTGTGTGTTGCTGTGAAGCTAGAGGCTATTCCACTGGTATTTTAAATACCAGCAGGGTCACCCATGGTGGACAGGTTTCATCAGAGCTTCCAGACTAAGACAGACTTGGAAAAAGGAAGGGACCATCCACTTCTCAAAGAATTGGCCAGTGAAAACCTTATGAATAGCAGTGAAACACTGCCTGATATATTACTAGAAAACTTTATGAACAGCCCTGAGACATTGTCAGATATAGTGCCAGAAGATGATCCCCTCAGGTCAGAAGGCACTCAAAATAACATTAGGGAAGAGCTTCTCTAATGATGTGAATGGAGTAGTTTTCGGGAACCTCCAATTGCTGATGTGGCATGACTCAAAATGGGAAGAAACAGCTGCCAACACCTATTAATAATCAGAACATCAAATGAATGTATGAAGTATGTATCTAGGAAAATTGGAGGTTTTCAACAATAAAATGGAACACATAACAATGTGAACTGAAATGGACTGCTTTTTGCCATTTTGAATCAGACAATCATATGATCTACTATGCTGGGCATGAGAAAAATACAGGAGGAATGGTATGGCATTCATCATCACAAAATATGTTTAAAGATATATCCTAAAGTTCAATGCTGCCAGTGATAGGATAATATGCATACATCTACAAGGAACACCAGTTAATACTAAAAACTCACTGCCATTGAGTCAGTTCTGACTTATAGCAACTCTTCCTTGGGGATTTGAAGCTGTATCTTTATGCAAGTTGATTGCCCAGTCTTACTTCCAAAGAGTGGCTGGTGGGTTTGAACCACCAGCCTTCTGCTTAGCAGTCAAATGCCTTAGGCACTAGGCCACCAGAGATCCCTACTATTATTCAAATTTACATAACCAACCATCAAAGGAGCCCTGGTAGCATAGTGCCTAAGGCACTTGACTGCTAACCAGAAGGCTGGCGGTTCAAACCCACCAGCCACTCCTCGGAAGGAAGGTTGGGCAATCCTACTTCCGTAGTGATACTGCCTCAGAAACCCAAGGAGGGGTCGCTATGAGTTGGGGCCGACTCGATGGCAAATAACAACAACAACAACCAAAGAAGGAAAATTGAAGATTTTTACCAACTTGTGCAGTCTGAAATTGACCAAACATGTAATCAAGATGTGTTGATTATTACTGCTGTTGGGAAAGCAAAAGTTGGAAACAAAGAAGAATCACCAATAGTTGGAAAATAGGGCCTTGGTGAAACATATGATGCTGGAGATCACATGATAGAATTGTACAAGACTAATGACTTACTCATTTCAAAATATACCTCTTTTCAGCAACAAAAATAGTGGCTATACACATAGACTTCAGCAGATAGAATACACAGGAATCAGATGGACTTTCCATTTGTGGAAAGAAATGATGAAGAAACTCAATAACTTCAGCCAAAACAAGGCACAGAGTTGAGTGTGGAAAAGACCATCATGTGCTCATATACAAGTTCAATTTGAAGTTGAAGACAAAACAAGTCCACAATAGCTGATTATATCCCACCTGAATTTAGAGACCATCTAAAGAATAGATTTGATGCACTGAACATACATGAATGAAAAGCAGATGAATTTTGGGATGACATCAAGAACATCATCCATCAAGAAAGCAAAAGGTCATCAAAAAGACAGGAAAGAAGGAAAGACAAAAATGGATACCAGAAGCGACTCTGAAACTTGCTCTTTAGTGGAGAGTAGCTATGGCAAATAGAAAAAATGACAAGATAAAAGAGCTGAACAGAAGATTTCAAAGAGCACCTTGAGAAGACAAAGTCAATTATTATAAAGAAACGTGCAAAGACCTGGAGTTAGAAAATCAAAAGGGAAGAACACACTCAGCATTTCTCAAGCTGAAGTAACTGAAGGAAAAACTCAAGCCTCGAGTTGCAATACTGAAATATTCTGTGGGCAAAATAATGAATGATGTAGGAAACATCAAAAGAAGATGGAAGGAATACACAGAATCACCTTACCAAAAAGAATTTGTCGATGTTCATCCATTTCAGGAGGTGGCATATGATTAAGGACTGATAGTCTTGAAGGAAGAAGTTGAAGCTGCACTGAAGGAATTGGCAGAAAACAGGGCTCCTGCAGTTGATGGAATGCCCACTGAAATGTTTAAACAAACAGATGCTGCCCTGGATGGAATTACTCCTCTATACCAAGAAATTTGAATGACAGCAACATGGCCAACTGACTGGTAGAAATCAATATTTATACCCATTCCAAAGATCCAACCGAATGTGGAAATTATCTAACAATACCATTAATATCACATGTAAGTAAAATCTTGGTGAAGATCATTCACAAACAGTTGCAGCAATATATTGATAGGGAACTTCCAGAAATGCAAACTGGATTCAGAAGAGGATGTGGCAAAAGGGATATCATTGCTGATGTCAGATGATCTTGGCTGCAAGCAAAAAATACCAGAAAGATGTTTTTTTACTTGTGCTTTATTACTTATGCGAAAGCATTCAACTGTGTAGATCATAACAAATTATGAATAACATTGAGAAAAATGGGAGTTCCAGAACACTTAATTGTGCTCAGGAGGAACCTGTACATAGACTAGGAGGCTGTTATTGGAACAGAACAAGGGGATACCACATGGTTAAAAATCAGGAAGGGAGTGCACTGGGGTTGTATCTTTCACTATATTTATTCAATCTGTATGCTGACCAAATATCCAAGAAGCTGCACTGTATGAAGAAGAACACAGCATCAGGATTGGAGAAAGAGTCATTAACGACCTGTGATATGCAAATGACACAAACTTACTTGTTAAAATTGAAGATGACTTGAAGCACTTAATGATGAAAATTAAAGACTACAATCTGCAGTATGGATTACACCTCAACATAAAGAAAACAAAAATCCTTGCAACTGCACCAATAAGCAGCATCATGATAAATGGAGGAAAGACTGAAGTTGTCAAAGGCTTCACGTTACTTGGTTCCACAATCAACACCAACACAAGCAGCAATCAAGAAATCAGATGACATATTACACTGGGAAAATCTGCTGCAAAAGACGTTTTTAATGTGAAGAGCAAAGATGTCTCTGAAGACTACTCACTAAAAAACTCACTGCCATCAACTCAATGACGACTCATAGAGACCCCTCCTTGGATTTTCAAGTGGTATCTCTACACAAGTAGATTGCCCAATCTTCCTAACCAAACGATGGTGTTCTCAATCTCCTCATGTTGCTGTTGTTGTTAGGTGCTGTCGAGTCACTTCTAACCCCATGCACAGCAGAACGAAACACTGCCCGATCCTGCGCCAGCTCCATGGTTCTTGCTATACTTGAGCCCATTGTCGCAGCCACCATGTCAATCCATCTTGTCAATGGCCTTCCCCTCTTTCATCAACCCTCCACCTTATTAAGCATGACATCCTTCTCTAGGGAATGGTCCCCTCTGACAACATGACCAAAGTAGGTGAGATGAAGTCTGGCCATCCTCGCTTCCAAGGAGCATCTCAACTGCACTTCTTCCAAGACAGATCTGTTAGTTCTTTTGGCAGTCCATGGTACC